>NC_091800.1:61947196-62250227 GCF_041296235.1 Equus asinus
CCTTCTTTCATCTGAACTTCTCTGTTCTGTGCGCTCCAGTCACCTTGGTCTTCCTAGAGTCTCAGATCTTTCTTGTAAACTCAGTAAGTGCTTCTAACTCTTCTAGGTTCTTCCTTTATTCACCATGATCTACAAACCATATTAGGGTCCTATTCTGGGACAATCATAGGTCTCATCGCTCTTTTTTTTCCTTTCTCTGCATCGTTACTTTCATTTATCATCTGCTGTCTATATCTTTAAAACTATCTTTTCACATATTTTCTGCATTGTTTTGGTTGTTTCTATGGGGAAGATAAACCCTGTCTCTGATATTTCATTTTGGCCCAAACCTAAGCATTGTATTTCTAGTCATTTTCCTGCTTTGGATCTCTACAGAAGAGAAACAAAATGTGGTCATCCAGGTCAAAACACTTGCAAGAAGTCTCCATTTTCAGTTTAACATTTGTAATGACCTTTATCTTCTATTATTTTATGTTCTAAGGATTTAAAAATTAATATAGCAAAGCTTCCATCCTTTACTTTTTGTTTTTAGAAGATCTACACATCAATTTCAATACTATTTTTTGAGGATTCTCTCAGAGTTATGCACATAATGGACATAAGAGAAGGTAATTGGCATTCAATGCAGGTTTAATTGGGAACTTGGCAGATACTCAGCAAACGCTAGCTAAAAGAGTTGATTACAGAATTACATTTGAATTGAAGATTTGGAGTTCTCAGTGGAAGAAGACACAGCATGAAAACATTTCAGACATAGCTAATATGAAAAAATGTGCAAAGGTGTGAATAGAATGTAATGTGTTTGCATAATCTCAAGTAGACTGCTATTTCTGGGTTATGAAGTAGAGTTCTGGAATGTTAATTCAACATTTAAAGATGAGGCTGAGGTAGCAGACTGTTGCCAGATCAAAAAAGAACTTGTATAATAGCCAACATACCTGATTATGATCCACTGATCAGAGCAAGACTGAAAACTGAATAAGGAAAATAAAATCTTTATGAAGCCGTATTGAGCCTCCAACAAATATTACAAAACATAATTTTTAAAATCAATTATTCATATGGTTATCAGATTTTTGGCTAATACAATTAAGTCATCATGAAAACAGTAGAGCAAAAGACAGACAACAGGTGGATTCTAAGATGTGGGTTTTTAAAGGGAGTACAGATAATGAAGCAGAGTCAAGGCTTTTGTGGATGACGCTATGAAACTATGAAATGATCATTCGTAAATTTCAGAGTTGGCAATGAATGGAAATAATTCTGGGTGGTAGTAAAAGTAGAGTACAACCAGAAAAAATAAGATGTTGTTTTCTGAAAGTGGAATAGAAGAATTTAAGACCTTTAAAGTTTAGCTGTTCTAATATAATTAGAATAGCATTAAACAAGTAAAAATGATATTAACTGGTTTCCCTCTTTATGAATTTTTGTCTTGGAAAAATAGTTTAATCTTTTGACAATGATATAGTATTTGTAGGAGGTATTGATGCAACAAAGCATGGTTCTACTGCACTTTAATGCCTAAAATAAACCTTTATGTTCTGGCCTCATTCAATCCTCTAGTCCTAAGTATGATCACCCTATGGTCCAAATGTGTAGAAACTTGCCATTCCTCCTTTGTGCCCTGCACTCTCTAATCTCCGAGTTTACATCATGTACTGAGGAATAGTGGGATATTCCTCACAATCACTTCTTTTTGTGGCTAATTCCCGCTCATCCTTCAGGTTTCAGCTTTAATGTTATTTTCCAGGAAGCTGCCTGTACACTTTCCTCAGCCGCTGTCTCAGTGAGGTTATTGTGCCTTCTGTCTAACCAGAAAATGTCTATACTTACACAATCAGTTTGATGTGATATTGTAAAATTTCCTATTTCTGTATTCAAAACTAATATTTAGAGCAACCCTTACCATTTTTTCTGAGACTCATCAATTTCAGTATTAATAAGCTTTGCACAGATCCTTGGTGAACAGTACTTGTTCATGACCTGTTTGAAGGAATCTTTTTTCAAAGAGGAACTCTTCTACCTTTATTTTTGCTTTCCAATATTCCTTAAAATGCACATAAAATCACCAAGGATTACATACTATGTACCCTAGAGTCCTTGAACACAACCTTCCTCTGATATATCTATGTTACTTGTGTTTGCTTTGCTATCAGTAGCCTACAGAACAAAAAAATGTATACCTTCACTGGCACAGTGACAAATAGTATTACTCAGTTTTTGCCTATGTCTAGGACAGGAGACTTGTAGGGCTCCTTAGACATTTCTATCCAGCATTGCTGCCTGAAACTCTCTCCTATATGCTCGCAGCCACATTGTGAGTACCAACATTCTGGATCCACTATTTTCCCATTTTCATTTCTGTTTTGGTTCTGGCTCCTATTCCCTGTGGTTATATTTGCTCCAGAGCATACATCTTTACTGCTGGCAGCTGTTGCAGCACATTGCTACATTAATGCCTACAGAATCACCAACAGTGTCAACGCAGAACTGTGCAGAAGCTGCTCCCCTGTGCCTCTGTGTCTTTGTGGTATGCTGCCATCCACAATGGTTCAATTCATCCCCCAGCAGTGACCCTAGGATTCTAATGATTCACAGAAACTCTTTAGTGAAACACATTTTTCAGGTTTTCACTTGCTGTTATCTCTCCTAGGAATTCTGATCCAAGTCTATAGGAGTTAGAATGGGAAATTAAATTTATCCATTTGTTCAGTCAATTGCTCACTCAGTCACCATACTTTTATTGAGTTCCTATTACACGCCAGGTGAATGGCTTCATTGTGAGAACACGATGAAGGTAACTTCCTGCCAAAGTAAGTGGAGAGTCTAGTCTAGTGGAAGAGACAAATATTCAAAGTATTTTTCACTTATCCCAAATATTTAAAAGAACACATCATATGCCAGACATTCAGAATGGAATAATAAATAAAATTGACCAAGCCCTTGCACTCTTGTGAGCAAAGTCCTTCTCTTCTTGGAGAGAGTTAAGAAACAAATAAAAACATAAACTCAAGTATTGATAGCTCTTATGAAGTAAAACAAAGCAAACAAATTAAATGTTGTATTATATATAGTGAATTATAGGGGAGTGTGTTTTAGATAGAACATCCTCTCTAACAGTATGTCATTTAAGCAGAAATCTAAATAAGGATAGGGAAAGTAAACCAGTGAGAATAATAATAGGCAATTACAATAAAACATGCAAAGCCATTATTATTGTTTTAAGCAGTTTTTTCTATAACTAAATTATATTTTGATTATTGCCAGAATTTACTAAAGTGTTACATTCCTGTTTCCATGTTTAACATTCTTATTAAAATTATTCTTCTGCATCTTTTTGCCTCCTTTCTCTTTTTCCTTCTGCAGTTAAAACCACATCATGAATTACCTTGACCAGCAAAAAAACAAGTGAATTTAATCAAGTGGTTTTTCGTTTTAAAACACCCAGTTAGTTACTAGTTACTAAACATAGATTTAAATGCAGTCAATCTGTTCTTCTCAAAAATCATTAATTCTTTGATTGAAGTAATAGGCAGAGGCAAGCTAAAGATGCACATTGATTAATCATCAGCCTACAGGAGTGATTCAATCAATGAGGTTACAGATAATCATTCCCACCATTTGTAATAGGTACTTAGATTCTTTTTTGTGTGTGTATGTGTGAGGAAGATTGGCCCTGAGCTAACATCTGTTGCCAATCTTCCTCTATCTGCTTGAGGAAGATTGTCACTGAGCTAACATCTGTGCCAATCTTCCTCAATTTTATGTAGGATGCCGCCACAGCGTGGCTTGACAAGCAGTGCTAAGTCTGCACCCACGATCTAAGCCTGTGAACCCTGAGCTGCGGAAGCGGGACATGTGAACTTAACCACTATGTCACCAGGCCAGCCCCCTGTAACAAGTAATTCGATTCTTTTAATGCCAAATACAGTTCAGATCCAGCTCCTTATGAAGAGTTTACTCTGAAAGACTCATCATGGTTGCATGCCTTGGTTATTCTAAAAGGATACTACATAAGAGACAATTTGGTACAGATTTGTTACGGCTCGTAGTTCTGTATATATATATGTACATATTTCTCACACTGAAAAGTAAAGTGAACTTTCTTAGTTTATGTAGAATCAGAAAACTTCCATTTTTATTTTGTCAATGCAGTATATAGGATCCCTGAGCTTACAAAATTAATGCAATCATCCTCAGTGTCTGTGGAGGCTTGCTTCCAGGACCCTGCATCAGTAGTAAAATCCACGGATGCTCAAGTCCTTTATATACGATGGCTAGAATTTGCATATAACCTGGGCAATCCTCCCATAATAAATCATCTCTAGATTACTTATAATACCTAATACAGTGTAAATGCTATGTAAATAGTTATTATACTGTATTGTTTAGGGAATAATGACAAGAAAAAAAGTCTGTACATCTTCAGTACAGACACAACCCTCGGAGGCCTTTCAATCCACAATTGGTTGAATCCGTGGCTACAGAATTCATGACCTACTATAATTAATTATTTTAATCCACAACATTTTTGAATATATGTATTATTACCTTAGGAAATTATATGTGACTTTTGTGCCAGTAGTAAATGTTTTTTTGAAATGTTAAGTAATTGAGTTCTTAGTTAAAATTAAGAAACACATCCATAAATTTGGAGCCACCAATATTTTTATCAAGAAAGATAAACACTATTTACACCTATGATTTGTGGTGCTCCCTTTGTTTTCTCACATTTAACAATAATGTGTCTTTGAAGAATCCACCCAAATATTATGCGGTATGTATAAATACATAAATATGTATATGTAGTTTTGCTGTGACTATGTAAATTTACTTTATCTAGGCTAAGCTTCTGTACCAATAATTTAGAACATGTTTCCTAATCTAATCTTTTCAAAAGCATTCAAATATGTCAATTTGGGGACTTATTTATCCAAATCATTAAAGACAAATGGACTATTTTCTCCTTAGAAGTAAAAATACTTTATTTTGTTTAGGGACATACCTTAAAGATATTGCAAGTTCGGTTTCAGACAACCACAATAAAATGAATATTGTAATAAAGCAAGTCACATGAGTTTTTAGTTTCCAAGTTTGTATAAAAGTTACGTTTACACTACACTGTATTCTATTAGCTGTGCAATGGCATCACATCTAAAAGGACAATGTACATACCCTAACTAAAAAATAATTTATTGATAAAAAGTGCTAACCATCATCTGAGCCTTCAGCAAGTCTTAATCGTTTTGCTGGTGGAAGGTCTTGCCTTGATGTTGATGGTGAGAATGTGCTTGCTAAAGGTTGGGGTGGCTGTGGCAATTTCATAAAATAAGACAGCAATGAAGTTTTACTCATCACTTGACTTTTCCTTTCAGAGATGCTCTCTCTGGAGCATGTAACTCTGTTTGGTAGCATTTTATGTATAGTAGAACTTCTTTCAAAATTGAGTCAATCCTCTTAAAACCTGCTGCCATTTTATTAAGTTTCTGTAATATTGTAAATTCTCTGTTGTCATTTTGACAATCTTCACAGCATCTTCACCAGGAGTAGATTCCATCTTAAGAAACCACTTTCTTTGCTCATCCACAGGAAGCAAGTCCTTATTTGTTAAAGTTTTATCATGAGATTGCAGCAATTCAGTTACATCTCTAAGTTCCACTTGTAATTCTAGTTCTTTCGCTGTTTATACCACATCTGCAGTCGCTTCCTTCACTGAGGTCTTGAACCCCTTAAAGTCATTCATGAAGGTTGGAATCAACTTATTTTGTACTCCTGTTAATGTTGATTTTTTGACCTCTTCCCATGAAGAAAAAATGTTCTTAATGGCATCTAGAATGGTGAATATTTTGCAGAAGATTTTCAGTTGACTTTGCCCAGATCCCTCAGGGGAATCACTATCTGTGGCAGCTATGGGCTTCAAACATGTATTCTTAAATAAGACTCGTAAGTCAAATTTGCTCCCTGATCCATAGGCTTCAGAATGGGTGTTGTGTTAGCAGGCATGAAAATGACATGAATCTCATTGTACATCTTCATCAGAACTCTTGGATAACCAGGTGCACTGTCAATTAGTAATATTTTGAAATGAATCTTTTTTTCCTGAGCAGTAGGTCTCAATGTTGGGCTTAAAATGTTCAGTAAACCATGTTGTAAACAGATGTGCTGTTATCTGACTTTGTTGTTCCATTTCTAGAGCACAGGCAGAGTAGATTTAGCAGAATTCTTAAGGGACCTAGAATTTTTGGAATGATAAATGAACATTGGCTTCAACTTAAAGCCACCAGCTGCATTGGTGCCTAACAGGGAGTCAGCTGTCCTTTGAAGCTTTGAAGCCAGGCATCGACTTCTCCCCTCTAGCTTGAAAGTCCTGGATGGCAAGTTCTTCCAAGGTAAGGCTGTTTCATCTACATTGAAAACCTGTTAACTAGTGTAGCCACCTTTCTTCATTATCTTAGCTAGATCTTCTGGATAACTTGCTGCAGCTTCTCCATCAGCACTTGCTGCTTCACCTTGCACTTTTATGTTATGGAGACCACTTATTTCCTTAAACCTCATGAACCAACCTCTGCTGGCTTCAACCTGTTCCTCTGCAGCTTCCTCACCTCTCTCAGCCTTCACAGAATTGAAGGGAGTTAGGGCTTTGCTCTAGATTAGGTTTTGGCTTACAGGAATGTTATGGCTGGTTCGATCTTCTATCCAGACCACTAAAACTTTCTCCATATCAGCAATAAGTCTGTTTTGCCTTCTTGTCATTTCTGCATTCACTGGAGTAACACTTTTGGTTTCCTTCAAGAACTTTTCCTTTGTGTTCACAACTTGGCTAATTGGCACAAGAGGCCTAGCTTTCAGCCGATCTTGGCTCTCAACCTGCCTTCCTCATTAAGCTTAATCATTTCTATCTTTTGATTTAAAGTGAGAGATTTGTGACTTTTCTTTTCACTTGAACACTTAGAGGCCAGTACAGGGTTATTCATCAGCCTAATTCAATATTGTAGTGATTCTGGTAATAGGGAGGCCCAAGGATAGGGAGAGAAATGAGGAAAGGCTGGATGGTGGAGCAGTCAGAACACACTCACTATCCATTAAGTTTGCTGTCTCGTGTGGGCACAGCTTTTGGGGCCCCAGAAAAGTTATAATAGTAACAGCAAAGATCACTGATCACAGATTAGCACAGCAAATATAGTAATAATGAAAAAGTTTGATATATTTCAAGAATTACCAAAATGTGACATAGAGACACAAAGTGAGCAAATGCTGTTGGGAAAATGGCACCAATATACTTGCTTGACACAGGGTTGCCTCAAACCTTCAATCTGTAAAACACTCAATATCTGTTAAGCACAATAAAGCAAAGCACAATAATATGAGGTTTGTGGTCAGTGGTATATATTTTTGGACTTTTTTTTTTTTTTTGAGGGAGATTAGCCCTGAGCTAACATCTGCTGCCAGTCCTTCTCTTTTTGCTGAGGAAGACTGGCCCTGAGCTAACATCCATGCCCATCTTCCTCTACTTTATACATGGGAGACCTACCACAGCATGGCTTGCCAAACGGTGCCATGCCTGCACCCAGGATCCCAACTGGCGCACCCCAGGCTGCTGGAGTGGAACGTGCGAACTTAACCGCTGCACCACCGGGCCAAGCCCCTTTTTGGAGTTTCTTAATATGTATTTATGTTTTCAGCAAAGATATAAATGTTTGCCCAACATTTTCATTATTAACATCCACTAATACTTCTTTTCTAATGGCATTAGTCAGACCTGTCAGAAAACAATATTGAGCAACAGTGAGAAATAGCCTTTTCTTTCTTCTATTCCCTGTGTCAGTCCATTGAAGCACAGGTTATCAAGACATTAATGAATTGCATGCATGCATTGTTGAAAAGAGCACAAATTTAAATGTGAAGAGATTAGCCAATATTTACATAGCACTGTTCTAAGTGCTTTATATAATTATTCCATCTTATAATTCTCAAATCATATAACTCCCATTTTATATGTCAAATAAAAGAGAATTTATGTAACTTGCCATTGTAACACAGATTTGTGTATATATGTATTTGTAGATGTGTATATATGTACTTATACATATTTGTGTGTATGTGTGTATCATCACATATATAGTCAACATATGTATACACACATGATTAAATGGTCTGTAGTCTTTGTTGATGTGAATAAACCAGTTTTCAGTGTAGTATTGAAAGAAAACACTAATTGGGATAGTTTCATCATTAAATGGGAGATGAGAAATGCAGACAAACTGTATTGAATTACTTGAGTAATATAAGAAGAGAGCAAAAAACAGAAACAAGTTGCTTGTGTTTTACTTATTAAGAACACTTCTTTGGTAAAATACTATCGAAATATTCCCAACAGTGTTGTAATTCCTTCAGTGTATTTCAAGAATAATGTACTTCGGCAAATTATGTTTTATTTCAGAAATTCCACAATGGTTTTCTTTAAAAAGTCTTTAATATGGCATTTATAGAAAAAGGAATTTTAAAAAGACAATAATTTCGATAAATTATGTTCATTAAACAAAAAACATTACATCCTTTTTCATTATATAAACACAGCTAAAAGTCAATTTCAAATGTTCTTTTCACCAAAAGAATCCAACAAATACTCCTTTGATCAAGAACAAGAAAAATGTGCCTGCTGTTACTCCATTACTTACTATTCTTCAGGGAGTTTACTTAATATAACAAAAAGTGAAAATAAATACTAAAAGGGAAAGTGTTTCACCATTATTTCTATATATTATCACTATTAGCTGATAAACAATACAGGATAATAAGAATATAAAACATTGGAACAAACATCGGGATTACTATTTGGTACACAGCTTATGCAGAACCATGTAGCAACAGTTACCAAAAATTTAAACACATTGTACTTTTACCTCAACAGTACCAATTTTAGGGAATATATATCTATATTAGAGTCTGTATAAATTGGGTAGGAAGTTATTTAAATTATCCAAGTATGAAATAATGAAAACCATAACTAAAGCAGTATGCAATGTATACAGAGGATTTAATAAATTTGTGAAATATTTAGGAGGTAGAATCACATACCTCTTGTATGTTTTAATGCACAAGGCGAGTAGAAAATGCACCCTTTAATTTCTCCTGGGTTTCTTCCTATGATGACTGGTAATGAGGAAGGCCAATGATAGAATGTGGAATATATACAGCAGAACTGACTTGTCACGGACCGTGATGACTTTAGATTTGGACTAGTTGAGTGTGGAATGCATTACAAATATCCTGGGCACAATCAAGGAAAAATATCGTAAAACAAATAAACTATTAAACAATGTTCCAAGTTAGAGTTCAAGGTGAAGATTTACTCTAAGGATGTAGATTTTGGCATCAACATCATATAAATGGTTGTTGAAACCGTGACTATGAATGAGGACACCAATCTGCATAGCTTTGCCTTTTTCTGCAGTAATGTTCAACAGCCAAGGTGTAGGAGTAAAGAAATCAAATATTTGTATGTGTGATTTATGGCTAGGGCTTGACTTAATGTAGCAGCTGAATCCTAAGAGAAGTCTTTTTTTAAAAATTTTATTGAGGAGGATTAACCCTGAGCTAACACCCACTGCCAATCCTCCTCCTTTTGCTGAGGAAGATTGACCCTGAGCTAACATCTGTGGTCATCTTCCTCTATTTTATATGTGAGATGCCTGACCCAGTATGGCTTGATAAGCTGTGCACGGGTCCGCACTGGCTCCGAACCAGCGAATCTTGGGTCGCCAAAGCGGAGCGCAAGAACCTAACTGCTACGCCTGTGGGCCAGCCCAAGGGAAGTCTTTTTTTTATACGTCAAACATATATTTCACCAAACTAGGTTGATGACTTTTATTGCATTAGTATACATCTTGCCTGAACTAAAACACACACACTACAGAATGTGCTAGTCTCATTTCTTCTATAGAATACAATGATCTTGGAAACAACCATACTATTTTATTTTTTTCTAGAGTAATGTCACTTTTCACATATCTCCCTTGTATTTAAGTATAAAAATCATTTGTGGTTAAAAAATTATTTTTATGTTGACAAAACAGAATAGTAGGCTCTTATAATCTACCAAATGCTTACTGAGTCCGACAGTAGTAGACATGTCATAAAATGTTCTCTTCAGACTATTTGGCTCACTTTATGCTGGGATATTGGAAACAATATTTCACTTTCTAAAACTTATTAACATTTAGAAGCATGCAGTGAATTTAGATATTGCTCAGTAGATAATATTTTACTGCCCTCAGTGGTTCCAATTTTACCCAATATTTCAAAAGCAGGAAAAAACTGTGTAAAGCATTATAAAGAATCCTGTATGTCAGGGATAATTTGAACGCCTGCGAACAGAATGGTAATTTAAATATGTGAAGTGGTGAATATAATGCTATTGTGAGCTTTGGGCACACGCTTCTATTAGAAAAATAGAACCGCACCTAGAGGCATCAAAATCCATTTTACATGAGATGGAAGGAGATGAGAAAGAAGAGAAGAGAAGGAAAGGGAAGGGAAGGGAACAGAAGGGAAGTAGAGATAATTCTATCCAAAGAGCATGATCATAATTGAAATTTGCCCTGAAGTCTGTTGATTCTTTTCTAACAAAAACAAATGAATAAAAGGATATGAAGGAATATCAAAGTGTGATAATTGTTCACTGAGAAATCTGTTTTTGCTAAAATCTTTAGGAGTTCCAGTTTCTGTTTCTGCAGGTGAGGATCTTAGAAATTCCCACTCCATCCTAACAACAAAAAGCTGAGTAGACTGAAAAATGAACAACTCGTCTAGGGTCTATAAGAGACGTGAGGACATCAGGCAACCCATGGCCCCCAAGACAGACAGGCAAATACAAGGAGCCATGGCTTGCCAGTGAAGAGACTCATGAGTGTAATGGACCATGGAAACCAGTACCTGACAGGGAAACTTGAACCGTAATTGATGAATTGCTGGAGACACAGTGTGGACAAGTCTGAGAGTTAAAATGTCAGAACCCAGTCATAAGTGAGCCTTTATGCTATTGTGAATCTTATCTCCAGAAACTTGACCAAGTTCCAACTGTAAATATTGGAGAAAAATCCCCTCATTCTTCCAACAGGGGGAGGGGAAATGGAATAATCTTGAAATATGCCAGAGGACTCTGTTCTTAACAAAGCCTGCCCTCAGGAGACACTAGTCGGCTAGGGTATTATCAGAGCAAAACTGATCCGGGAGAAGGGAAATACTCAACTCCAACCCGCTCTAGCCATTGTCTTCCACATGAGCAGGGAGGAAGAAACTTTGCTCAGTCTATGCATCCCTTCCTCTACCACAACCTCTGGCAACCAGCAATCTTTTTACTGTATCCTCAGTTTTGCCTTTTCCAGAATGTCATATAGTTGGAATCATACAATATGTAGCCTTTTCAGATTGGTTTCTTTCATTTAGCAATACACATTTATGGTTCCTCCATGTCTTTTCATGGATTGGTAACTCATTTCTCTTTAGTGGTGAATAATTTTCCATTGTTTGGATGGGATGTACTAGAGATTATTTACCCATTCAACTCCTTGAAGGGCATCTTGGTTGCTTTCAAGTTTTGGCAATTATGAATAAAGCTACTATAAATGTCTATGTGCAGGTTTTTTTGTGGACATAAGTTTACAACCCCTTTGTGTAAATACCAAGAAGTGCAATTACTGAATCATATGGTAAGAGTATGTTTAGTTTAAAGAAAAATCCCATCAAACTACTTTCCAAAGTAACTATACCATTTGACATTCCAGCCAGCAATGAATGAGAATTCATATTGTTTTACACGCTTTCTGGCATTTAATACTATCAATATTCTGGGTTTTGGTCATTCTAACAGGTATGTAGTGGTACTTTGTTGTTTTAATTTACATTTCCCTAATTACATATGCTGTAAAGCATCGTTTCATATGTTTATTTGCCGTCTTATATCTTTTTTGGTAAGGTGTCTGTTAAAGTCTTTGGCCCATTTTTTAACTCAGCTTGTTTGTTTTCTTATTGTTGATTTTTAAGAGTTATTTTTATATTTTGGATAACAGTCCTTTATCAGGTGTATTTTTGCAAATATTTTCTCCCAGTCTATGGTTTGTCTTCTAATTCCCTTGTCATTGTCTTTCACAGAGCGGAAATTTTTAATTTTTACGGAGTCTAGTTTTTCGATTATTTCTTTCATAGATCATACCTTTGATGCCGTATCTAAAAAGTCATTGCTAAACCTAAGGTCATCCACGTTTTCTCTTGCATGATTTTTTTGGAGTTTCATACCTTGGTATTTTACATTTAGATCATATCTATGATGCATCATGACTTACGTTTTGTGGAGGCTGTAAGATTTATATCTAGATTAACTTATTTGCATGAAGATATCCAATTGTTCCAGTGCCATTTGTTAAAAAGACTGTCTTTGCTCCATTGTATTTCCTTTGCTCCCTTGTCAAAGATCAGTTGACTATATTTATGTGTGTCTATGTCTGGACTCTTTATTCCATTCCACTGATCTATTAGTCTCTTCTTTCACCAATACCACACTGTCTTTATTACTGTAGTTTTAGAATATATCTTGGTATCAGGTGGTCTCAGTTGTCTGAATGTGTTTTTCTCCTTCAGTATTGTGTTGGCTATCGTGGATCTTTTGCCTCTTACAAATTTTTGAGTCAATTTGTTGATAGCCATGCAATAACTTGCCAGGATTTTGTTTAAAATTGCATTGAATCTATAGATTAATTTGGAAAGAAATCACATCCTGAAAATTTCAAGTTTTCCTATCCATGAACATGGCATACCTCTCCATTTATTTAGCTCTTTGATTTCCTTCATCAGAGTTTTATAGTTTTTCTCACATAAATCTTATATTTATTTTGTTAGATTTATACCTAAGAATTTAATTTGTTTGAGTGCTAATATAAATGATATTGTTTTTTTAATTTCAAATTCCACTTGCTCATTGCTGGTAAATAGGAAACTAACTGACTTTTTTATATTAACTTTGTATCTTACAACCTTGCTATAATTACTTAAAGAGATATTTTTGTCAATGTTTTTGGATTTTCTATGTAGATGATCGTGTCTGCTAAAGCAAAAAGTATTATTTCTTCCTTCTCAATCTGCATATAATTCATTTCCTTTTCTTATCTTATTGCTTTAATGATAACTTCCAGTACAATTTTGAAAAGGAGTGATGAGAGGGGATGTCCTTGACTTGTATCTAATCTTAGTAGGAAAGAATCCAGTTTCTCACTATTAAATATGGTGTTAGAGGTAGCATTTTTGTAGATATTCTTTATCAAGTTGAGGAAGTTCTCCTCTATTCTTAGTTTACTGAGAGTTTTTACTGTGAGAAGGGTGAGATCTTTTCAAATGATTTTTCTGCATCTATTGACAGGATCCTGCAATTTTTTTTTTTTTTTTTAGCCTATCAATGTGATGGGTTATATTAATTTGTTTTTAAATGTTGAGCCAGGCTTGCATATCTGGGATAAATTTCACTTGATCATGGTGTATAATTCTTTGTATATGTTGTGGGATTCAATTTGGTAATATTTTGTTGAGGTTTTCTGCATTTGTGTTCATAAGAAGTCTATAGTTTCCTTTTCTTGCAATGTCCTTGTCTTGTTTTGGTGTTAGGGTATTGCTGGTCTCATTGAATGAGTTAGGAAGCAGCACCTCAGCTTCCATCCTCTGGAAGAAATTGTAGAGGACTGGTATAATTTCTTCCTTAAGTGTTTAGTAGAATTTAACAATGAACACATCTGGGCCTGGTGCTGTTTTGGAAGGTTATTAATTATTGATTCAATTTCTTTAATAGATATGGGCCTATTCAGATAATCTGTTTCTTCTTGTGTGAGTTTTGGCAAATTGTGTCTTTCAAGGGCTATTTTCTCAAGGTTATCAAATTCATTGGCACAGAGTTGTTCATGGTATTCTTTATTATACTTTTATGTCCAATAGGACCTGTAGTGATATCCCCTGTTTCATTTCTGATATTGTGACTTGTATCGTCTCTCTCTCTCTTTCTTTTTCTTAGGAAGAGTCACTCTGAGCTGACATCTGCTGCCAATCATATTCTTTTTTTGCTTGAGGAAGATTCGCCCTGAGCCAACATCTGGGGAAGTCTTCCTCTATTTTGTATTTTGTGGGTTACTGCCACAGAATGGCCACTGAGGAATGGTGTAAGTCCGAGCCCAGGAACCAACCCAGAGCTGCCAAAATGGAGCACCCAAACTTAGCCACTAGGCCATAGGGTCAGCCCCTCTCTTTTTATTTTTAATTAGCCTGGCTAGGGGCTTGTCAATGTTACTGATCTTTTCAAATTCTAGCTTTTGGTTTCATTGATTTTTCTCTATTGGTTTCCTGTACTCATTTTCGTTTATTTCTGCTCTAATTCTACTTATTTCTTTTGTTCTGCTTCCTTTAGATTTAATTTGCTCTTCTTTTTCTAGTTTCCTAAAATGGAAACTTAGATTATTGATTTTAGTTTTTTCTTCACTTCTAATATATGCATTTGATGTCATAAATTTCCCTCTAAGCACTGCTTTCATTTCATCGCATAATTTTGATAATTTGTGTTTTCATTTTCAGTTAGTTCAAAATATTTTTTAGTTTTCTTCTTTGATCTTTGTGTTATTTATAAGTATATTCCTTAATCTTCACATATATGGGGCATTTTCAGTTATCTTTGTATTATTTCTTTCTAGTTTAATTACTTTGTGGTCTGAGAGAAGACATTGTATTATTTTTATTCTTTTAAATTTGTTAAGGTGGTTTTTATCTCTCAGAACATGGTCTATCTTGATGATGGTTTCATGTGAGCTTCAGTAGACTGTGCATTCTGCTGTTGTTGGAGGAAGTAATCTATAGATGTAAATTATATCCAGTTGACAGATTGTGTTGTTGATTATGATAGCTGTTCATCTATGTCTTTACCGATTTTCCACCTGCTGGATCTGTCCATTTCTGAGAGATGGGTGTTGAAGTCTCCAACTATGATAGTAGATTCATCTATTTCTCTTTATAGTTCTATCAGATTTTGTCTCAGATAGTTTGATGCACTGTTGTTAGACATAAACATGCTAAGGATTATGTCTTCTTGGAGAATTAACCCCTTATCATTATGTAATGCCCTTCTTTGTAACTGATAACTTTCTCTGCTTTGAAGTCTGCTCTGAAATTAACATGGTTACTCTTGCTTTCTTTGATTAGTGTCAGTGTGGTATATATTTTTTTCATCCATTTACTTTCAATCTATATGTGTCTTTATATTTAAAGTTGTTTCCACATACATAACATATAGTTTGGTCTTGTTTTTTTGATCTACTTTGACAATTTCTGTCTTTTAATTGGTGTATTTAGACCACTGATTTTTCAAAATGATTATTGACAGAGTTGGATTAATATGGATATTGAATTGATATCTATTATATTCATTACTGTTTTTTATTTGTTGCCCTTGTTCTTTGTTCCTGTTTTTATCCTCCACTCTTTTTCTGCCTTTTGTTGTTTTAACTGAGGGTTTATATGATTACATTTTGTCTTCTTTATTATCATATTTGTTATACTTGTTTCTTTATTTTTTAATTTGTTGCCCTAGACTTTTCAATATACATTTACAGCTAATCCAAATCCACTTTGCAATAACTCTATACCACTTCATGGGTAAAATAAGTACTTTATAAAAACAAAATATTCCTAATTCCTCCTTCCTATTCCTTATGCCATTGCTATCATTCATTTCACTTATATATAAGCATAATTAAGCATATGTGTATAGACACACCTACGTATACACACACACGTCCTTGTGATGTGTAAAACATGAAGGTGTCTATTGCCATGGTTTTAGGACTGCAGATATAGGAACTGTGGCTGCATATTTCTTGTTCATAATTCACATCTGCTTTTCCATGAATATCTTTAAAGAATATGAATCTCCTCCTTTCCTACCTCCTTCCTTCCATCCTTTCCTTTCTTCCCTCTATCCTTGTACTTTCTTTCATTCTTTTATATCAAAACAAATTTTGTTCAGTTTTGACTTTGATAGGAGGATGGAATTTCCATTGAAAATATTAGACTCTATGTCTTCTTTGAGTTTATATTTTAAAGATTTGAACCTATACATTTTTCATAGGAAAGAATAATCCTAAATTTTCAGGACAATAATGATATTTGTTCTTGGTGGGGTGTGGGGGGAGGAGTGAAACTACTGATGAAAGTTCTGATTTATACTTTTCAAAGTTTATAGAAATGGAATTACAATGAAATTATTAACTCAAAGAATTTTCCTTTCATGTCACAGAAAGTTTTTCTTTTATAAAAAGCATAAGATAGAGCTGGCCCTGATGGTGTAGTGTGTAAAATTTGGTGCTATCACTGCTTTGGCAGCCTGGGTTCAATTCCCAGTCATGGAACCACACCACCCATCTGTCAGTTGCCATGCTGTGGCAGTGGCTCACATAGAAGAACTAGAAGGACTTGCAATTAGGATATACAACCTTGCACTGGGGCTTTGAGGAGAAAAAAAAAAAAGAGGAAGATTGGCAAAAGATTTAGCTCAGGGCAAATCTTTTTCTAAAAAGAAAAAAAGCATAAGATAGGAAAATTGCGCAGTTCCTCTAAGACTGGGATACAGGAGTAAGGAGAGTGTTGCTGAATATCAGTCACATTTTGTGTGAAATGCCTCAGATTTTCCCCGTCCTGGCTTTCTCTCAGCTCTCAGCTACTGATTCTGCTCCAGCCAACACAATAAAGAATTTTCTGCAAGCCTGAAAAGTCCTTCCACCGAGAGTTAAAGTCTGGCTCTTCTCAATTCTTCCAGACTTAAATGATGTGCTAAGATTTCTGGCTTTCCCAGTGGCTGTTGCAAGAGTCAAGTGACCACTACAAGAACTGCGGAGAAGTTAATTACCTGCAGGATAAATTTAGATCATTGTGGGAGAAGAGATAGGAGAGAGTTCTGCAGATAAATTCCCTCTCTGTTTTCTCCTTTGATAGACTACATACAATCTGCCCAGATACGTCCTGCACACTGATTGACTGGCTCTGTTTCTTTTCTAGTGGTGGATAATGTATCTACTTCTCATTCTTCTCTGTGTCCTTACTTTTCCCTCACTCTTTTTGCCATAGCCTTGCATCTGCCAATAAAACATTAGTGTTAACCTTCACTTAAAGTTATGCTTTTTAGCAAACCCTAGGTTAAGAAATTCTAAACAAAAGTAAAGTTTAGATGATTAACCGTGAGGCTAGGGAAAGGCGTAATAAAAAGAAAAAATATGAGAAATGATAGAATTGGAGAGAATGGAAGCATGCAAAGAAGTAAAGATATCTTCAAAGTTGTAACAGAGGTGTACTTATAACTGGATGTCAGGAATCATGAAATTTGAAATTTTATTTGACAGTGAAAGTATAAAAATTATGTAGTAGTACTGCAGATGCTTAAGAAAGGATATGGTCTATCTAGACTCACTGGTACCATGAGGCTGTTAGCATAGGCAATTTTGTTTAGTTTGATTTTTACTTGTTTAACAAGCTAGATTGCTGCAAGAGAAGCAAAAGTCTCAGTTATGAACCAGGACTCAATTAATCCCAGGGGCTGAAGAGAATATTCTGTGGAATTTTAAATTTTCAGGTCACTTTTTATTTGCAATAGATATAAGGTTACCAAGGGGGCATAGTGGGAATCATATACCACAAGCACGATAAGTATGAGCAGATTGGAAAGAGGAGCCTAAGGACGGTTTGATTTCTGTTTGAGCACCAAAGATTACAGGGGAAAGTGGCGTGAATAGAAGAAAATTACGTAAAATTACTAATTTTTTCACAATATGTTTTTGTTTATGTATTTAGAACTGGCTGAGATCCAAAGCAAGGATTGGGCATGGTCTCAGAGGTGTGGGCTGCCTGAGGCTGGGAAAGGTTATGACTGGTCTGGGCTGAACAAGGCTGACCCCCCACCTTCTGTGTTATGGTGAATGCGTGGCTCAGGAAGAGGTTCTAAGGAAATTTGCTTTAAAACTAGAACTGGAAAAGAAGGATAATGAGGCAGGATAAAATGAGATAAACACATAGGCTGATTCCTGAAATTATGCTATTATATTCATGGTTATGCAATGTTGGCCTCAGTGTAGGCTAGTGTATAACATATTTATTGTGTGGACTGCATAGTCAATGGATATAGGGACCATCTGTTTAGGAATATTTCCATACAGGTTGTTACTTTAAAACTTCAAATAACCTCTTTCAGACTTGAATTCACAATATGTAGTATCAACAATCATGAGATAATGTTTCTTTCTTTTTTTTTCTAATTCAGCTCATATTCACTTTGAACAAACTTAGAGCATTCATTTCTCTTAAAGATAAGATAAGCCTCTCAGCATTACCTAAATCACCATTATTGTGTCCATTATTATTTTACTTTTTTCATTTGTTTGCCTTTCATGAACACTCTCCTTATCTTATTGGTATCAGTTTCCACATTCTCAGGTTTGCTATCTGCCATCCTATCTGACTCATCATTCAGCTTGTTCCTGTATCATCAGGGAACTCATTATTAATTCTATTGTTCTGTTTCTCCTGGGTGACATTTAATAGGATCAGATAAAATTTTCTTTTCTTTCATTCAAGATGAAGCCTCACTCTGCTGTTTGCTAGTAACGACTTCCTTGCTGTATCAGTTCATTCTTTATGATTGTGTTCCGTGGCCTTGGGAGTGGCAATTTGACTGATTATCTACCAGAGTTTTGTTTGTAATCTCCTACTCCCCTATGATTAAAATCTATGAATTTGTCCCCAAGTAATTCAACATTAATTTAATATTAAGGCCTAATACATTATCATTTTATTTTCCTACTTTCTTAACTTATATACTGTTTGGTGAAAGTTGTGGCTTTGTTTAAATTGGTTACAAGTTATTGTCACAAGGTTAATCTCGTGTTTATAACTGACTCAATAATTTAGCTTATAATATTGGGGAGAGAAGTATATTACAGTTTGCTTATTTCTTATTTATCATATTTGTTATAGATGTACATCAATGTATAAGTCATAATTAAAGAAGATGTTAAAATCACAGATTATTCATATGTATTAAATATGTATTTATTGATCACTTTTTATGTAGCATGCGTTGTATTAATCATAGAAAACTTAAAGACAAAACACAACAATATCTTTCCTCATAGTTTACAGTGTAATGGAAAGGTTATTTAGGTCAATGCCAATGCAGTGCTATGCTGGGATTTCAGTTAAAAACAAGAAAGAGTAAAGTCTGGAGATGTCAATTTTGCAGAGCTTATGGGACATATACGTAGAGAGAGTCAAGAAAGAGTTGCATATGCTCTTCTAGAAATCTACTGAGAAGTCTGAGCTAGAGGAAAAGACCTGGAATTTATTATCCTCACTATGATGGCTTTTCATAGGAGAAAGAATTCTACTTTTGGGTAGAATGCGTAATTGGAGAGAGGGCCTACTACTGAATTCTGGGAAACACAAGGTTTGACCTTTGTTTTAAGTTTATTTAAACTAATGGGGAGAGTAAAAGGATACTTTGGAGTATGAAAATGTAGACAGTGAATATAGAAACTTCTATTAGTATTACATCCTGTAATGGAAATTAAAGAGAGATTTTTAATAGCGAGAGTATCTAGTTCTTTTTCATTTTAAGAAGGGAAGAGCTGAGTTTATTGATGACAGCAAAGTCCTGTAATAAAGAAAGGGACAAGGTTAAAGGTACAAGAGAGGGACAAAAACTGAGTTTAGTGTTAATTAGCAAGTGATTTATCACCTATTTATATTAATTGACTCTAGGAGTGTTTATGTGTTGATTGGTCTAATAAGGAAACCATTATATAAACTTCTTAAACAGCACACTTATGCATTAAGAGGTGTTTAGTAATGAGAGCTACTATAAATATAATTGTGTTCTCCTTTATTTCTCTAAGAGAATGTAACCTAATTGAGACTGAAGGGGGCACTTATATTTAACTGTATTTCCTCCATTATTTCCATATGATTTTGAACATTAGAGTTGAACAAAATTTGTTGATTGTTATGAGCTCTTGGCTGATGTGTAACAATTTGTCATTTTTTTCTACTTCTAAAATAAGGATCAAAATAATTTTCATTTTTTACTGTATTAGGGGTGCATGAATGTCTGTGCTTCTACGAATGTTAAAGACAGCACACAAATCTCTAAGGGAAAGAGTTGTCATTTCATATGCCTTCCTCACAAAATCTGTCCATTTCTTACAGAAAGGTGTATGGTCTTTAATATCATCCCAGAGGTGTTTTGGTTCCTCTGTGTCTGTTGTGCCAGATCATTTGTATATAATCAAATAGTATCTCACTAAGTGCTTGTATGAGCTATGGAATATAGGTCAGTAATTCTTTCTCATAATTAAGGAGACATCCCACAAATATTGGAATGCATATCTACTGATTTCCAGGGGAGACACAAGTGAAACAGCTGAAGAATGCTAAAACCTATATTTATTGTTCTTTTGTTTTTAAGCTAAATTTAACAAATTAGAATTCATTACTAAATTATTCAAGCAATCGATTGTTGACTGGGTTATCCATTTCATTTAGAATCGTGTAATAAAAAAAGAAATGTGATGGGTTATTGAAATTCATTGTAGGATTTAAGATTCAATATGCCAACTAGACTAGAAACATTCCTTCGTCTTCTGTACTTTCCTTGATGACATAAGAGTATAGAAATAAAGAAAAGAATAAACACATAATAAACAAGAAGGAGTTCACATACAAATAAAGATTTTAGAGTATTTCAAAGAAAGAGAGAAAGGAAGAGACACTAGCGTTAGAGTAAGGATGAAACAGAAACAACCATCAAAGTCAGAGCAAAGAATATGGTTCAATGTTGCCCAATAAAAGGAAAGAGAAGTTGGCCCAAGGGACTGCAGAGAGATTCTGGGCTCTGAGTCACAGGCAGGAGAGAGTTGTAATGAAATTCATATACAAACCAGAGGAATTAACTCAGAGTGTGTATTTAAAAAACCTACTCCAATATGTAATTCTCCCACCAGGAGCATACAGAGTATCAAGAACCTACATTATCCCCAGGCAATCTAATGCTGATGTGAATACCTATTAATAAGGCTTTCATATATTAGCATTTTTGGTGTCATTAGGGAGTGTCCATAACCCAACACATTCAAATCTCCTTAACTTAAAGTAATTTTGCCCAATGTTTTCCAAAAGTAATGGATAGAAAGCCCATAGCATTCCCATTCATAGGAATGGTCTAGCCTGTAATAGATCCACTTACCAAACAGCAAAGAAATAGATATGATATGATATGATAAGCCCCTAGCCACTAATTAAATAAAAGAGAGAGAGGGGCTGACCCCATGGCCTAGTGACTAAGTTTGGCTTGCTCCATTTTGGCAGCTCTGATTGGTTCCTGGGCACGGACTTCCACCATTCCTTAGTGGCCATTCTTTGGCAGTAACCCACATACAAAATAGAGGAAGACTGCCACAGATGTTGGCTCATGGCAAATCTCCCTCAAGCAAAAAAAGAGTAAGATTGGCAACAGATGTTAGCTCAGGGTAAATCTTCCTTAAGGAAGAAAAAAAGAGAGAGAGAGGCTACAAATCACAATATCAGAAATGAAACAGGGACATCACTACAGGTCCTATTGGACATTAAAAGTGTAATGAATACCATGAACAACTCTGTGCCAATGAATTTGATAACCTAGAGTAAATAGGCCTTGAAAGACACAATTTGCCAAAACTCGTACAAGAAGAAATAGATTATCTGAATAGGCCCATATCATGAGCTTAATATATAAATTAAGGAAAATTAAATATCTTCATACTTAAAGGAGAATCCTAAGCAAGATCAATAACAACTAAAAAAAACAAGAAAAACAAGCAAATAAAATAAAATAAAATAAAAACTTGAACAAAGGGAAACAAAGATAATTTAGAAAAATAAAAATTTTACAGTAACCTAAATTTAAATTCAATCAAATATTCAGGTATTTGGGAGAAAAATATTCCTTAAAAATGAGACATCATGGGAAAATAAGAATTAAGTAAAAAAGAAACCTCAAAAACTAAAAAAGAATTTATATTTTAAAGAAAAATAAAAGAGCCATAAATGATGCATTCAAAAGCATTCTTCTAAAATGTAGAGGAAAATACTAAAAGAAAGCCTATGAAAGAAAATATGGATGCAAGTTTTGGGAGATGCACCATCTTAAGTGTCAGTTTGGCTGCTTCCAATTGCACAGACAAGGAAACCTAACTTAAATTATATTAACAACGTATTTGGTCCTGTATGTGAAACATCCGGAGATGAGAAAAGCAAAGAAAGTTCTGAGAAAAATTTCAGCCTCTTTCTCTGTGACAGACCTAGCTTTGCTGGCCTCCTTGTGTGACTTTTATCCTCCGGCTACCTTCTCTGGGTGCAGCAGCAGTTCCTCGCATCACCTCTACACACCACTCTATTCAGAGAAGTGAGTATCTTTCCAGGCAGCTTCAGCAGAACAGGAAGAGAGCTTCTTTTCCAGAAGCTCTAGCCAGGGCCAGCTGAGTCTGCAACCGCTTTTGAGGGAAGGGGATGGTGACAGGTCTTCCAGCCCTAGCTTTGGAGCCCATGGAGTTTTCTGGCTGGTGATTCAGTGGAGGGGAGTTCTTTGCCCACCTCTGATTCAGGTACAGAGAACCTCCTGGTTAGCCAGAGGCGGAGGGTGGGGTGGAGTCACCTATCTGCTGTTGGTTGAGGGTGCATACATCGGGAAAGGGAGGTTGACTTATCCTTCCCAGGAAGGGCACTACCTATGATCCAGTATCTGACAGGGGATGGGACAGGCAGCTGATGTCCTGTAGGAACAGAGTCTCACTGTAGGCCACCCAGGGCAGCTGTCAGAGTCCGTACTCACCCTGCACGTATCCTGAGTGTTCAAAGCCGGAAGAAGTGTGACATTAAATAGCAAACAAAAACACATGACAGGTCGAGAGAGAGACCTAGAAAAAAGGAAAAAAGAGTTATGCCTTGGTACCTTTCATGGCCCTTTTCCCCTTGCATTTTGAAGAAGAGGTCCTACCTTTTCATTTTGCCATAAGCCTCGCAAATTAGGTATCTGGCCCTGGCCACAGCGTGTATTTCCTTGGTACACATCAGTCTAAAAATGGCCATTCACTCAACCCTGAATGAAATAGAATGGGAGGGAGAATTGCATGTGCATTTGAAAGGAGAAATAAAGATGGAGGTAGGATTAACTACACTGAATTTTATGATTATATGGTAGAGTTGTGACAACCTCAGTGAAATGCAAAATTCTATTTATAAGACGAGGCTCAGTGCCGAGTAAATGTCCACAAAAATCTACACAACAAAAGACCCATAAAGAGAGGAGAGAAAATGCATGAGATTCACCTCGAAAGAAATAATAGAAGAAATTTACTTGATGTCTTAGATAGCATGAAAAAGCTCATTTTAAGATGAATAGAATAAGTAAAAAAAATACTCATTTCTATGCACATTTATAGAATTTCAAAATACAAAAGCCACAGAGTAAATCCCTAAGCTGGAAGAGAGAGAGGAGGAAAAAATTTCCTGATAATGAGAATCAAAATAGCATCCAGGCACACTGGAAATGACAGCTACTGGAGTCCCGCTATCAAATTTTTGAGGAAAAAGCTATTTGAGGGTCACTGTCTAAAATTCTGTTCTCAGCCACATTATCAGTCAACTGTGAAGCCATAAAATACATTAGCATGTAAAGGACAAAGAAAATTTGCTTGTGATAATCTTTATGCTCCCGCCAAATGGCAGCGGTGTGGGCAGGTGGAGGAGGACAATCCAGAAGCCATGTGGCCAAAGAGACAATGAATCCAAATATAGAATTGGACAAATTCTTGCAGTAGCCTAGTGAGTGTCTTCTCCAAATCGTGTGAGGCATTCAATAGTGAGATTTCTAAGAAATAAGGGATCTGGATTAAACATTAAGTATCATTGAAAGCTGGGAAACAGATGGTGATAATAAAGACAAAAAAATAAAAAAAGAAGGAAAGTAATCAGAAACTCCAATAAAAATGTTTATGTATAAAAGTTACAGTCCAAATAGGAAGCAAAATTAAAGATACCGTGGAGAGACAAGAAATTGAAGGAGTACAATAAAATCAAAACATTTGTTTTGAAGCTAGCGATCATCATATTTGAGTGTCTATGGAGTGATAAGAATAGTCATGTACAGGGGCTGGCCCCGTGGCCGAGTGGTTAAGTTGGCGCGCTCCACTGCAGGCGGCCCAGTGTTTGGTTGGTTCGAATCCTGGGCGCCGACATGGCACTGCTCATCAAACCATGCTGAGGCAGCATCCCACATGCCACAACTAGAAGGACCCACAACGGAGAATATACAACTATGTACGGGGGGGCTTTGGGGAGAAAAAGGAAAAAATAAAATCTTTAAAGAATAGTCATGTACAAAGGAAAATAGGATATTTAAATTACTTGGCACATCATTAAGAATAATTTTCTAGTAACAATAATCCAAAAATTATATTGCTTCATAATCTTAATCTCGGGAATAGAATTTTTAAAATTTTGAAGCCAGAACAGAAAATAACTGTTAAAGCCCTTGAAAATACTAAATTAAAAATGATGTTGATAGAAACAAGGGAGATTGGGAGAAAAAATTACTCTCAGGATAGGCCTGAGATTCTGTTAGCAGTTGATTGAGAGAGATATAAAATTCTATATTCATTTTAAAGTTGAAACCACATCAATAGAATAAAAGGATTCATTGGCAAATATCAATCAGGAGGAGAGAAGAAGGCAGAATAAGTGCTGTACTTGTGTTTCATAGGAAGGAGCCAATGCAAATTTTCTTACTTGATAAATAGAGAAGTGGATGAAAATGTTAAATAAACATAAAAAAATTTAAGAATTTGCCTTTGAGAAGTCGGACTTGTGAAAAGCAAGAATGGTTTTGCAGAGATAATGTTGTTTATCCACCAAACTTATTCTTTTTCATCCTGTGCATGCAAAAAAAAAAAACAATTATCAAATCTTCATGCCTCCATTTGGTACCGTGTAACTAGTTCAGGACAATAGAGTGTGAACAGAAGTGAAGAGCATAACGTATAACATAACATAAAATAACGTAACATAAACATACATAACATCTCTCTGTATCCTCTCCCATCTGTAGCAAGAAGCACTTAAAGGAGGGCCGCCCTACCACCGCAGCCCTGCTGGGAGCATCGACATCAGTCTGGGAAATAGTAAAAAACAACAGTTTATGTGTTAAGCTGCAAAAATTTGGGGACTGTATTTTATACCAGCTAGATATAATTGCACTGAATAATTCAGGATACAAAGAGAATCTTTTCTGATAAACTCTTCGAATTTCTGCTATCATGTGTATGCATCACTCTGATGAAAATTGTTTTAAAACTGTCAGTGAAAGCAAAAGTAAGAAGCCTTAGTGCCTGTTTTACTAAATGCTAAAATTGCACACAATGCAATTTTCTGAATATCATTATATACATCATGCCAGCTTTCAGAATCGCACTGTATTGGAAGCCTATGATTCTAATTTCTTTGAAAATTATAAAATCTATATTTTGCTGAAGGAAATGAAAACACTAACTTGAAAAGATATTTGCACTCCTTGTTCACTGTAGCATTATTTACAACAGCCAAGACATGGAAGCAGCCTAAGTGTCTATAAATAGATGAATGGATTAAAAAAATGTGGAAAAAAAATATATATGCAATAGGATATTTTTAACCATAAAAAAGAGGGAAATCTTGCCATTTGCAACAACATGAATGGACCTTGAGCGCATTATGCAAAGTGAAATAAGTTTGATGCAGAAAGACAAATACCACATGATCTCACTTATATGTGGAATTAAAAAAAAAAAAAAATGAACTCATAGATACAGAGAACAGATAGGTGTTTGCCAGAACGGGCGGTGGTAGGTAGGGGTGGGCAAAATGGGTGAAGGTGGTTAAAAGGTACAAACTCAGTTATAAAATAAGTCAGCCCTGGGGCTGTAATGCACAGCACGGAGACTATAATTAATAATACTGTATCGTGTGTTTGAAAGTTGCTTAGAGAGTACATCTTAAAAGTTCTCATCACAAGAAAAAGAAAATTGCTAATTATGTTTGGTGATGGACGTTAACTAGACTTATTGTGGTGATCGTTTTGCAACGTATACAAATATTGAATCATTATGTTGTATGCCTGAAACTGATATAATGTTATTTGTCAATTACACCTCAATAAAAAGAATTAAATAAATAAATAAATAAATAAATGGAGGTATATATGTATGCGTCTGCATACTGAAACAACTCAAATGTTATAAAATGGTTAAATAATATTATATACTCATATATCAGTATTTTCGCAAGAAATAAGATAAGGCTGTGTATTTGGCAAAAAATACATTAAATAAGAGGGATCAAAAAATAAGAATAGATCTCAATCAGACGGTAAAAACGAAGAACACTTCGTTCATATGGGTTGTATGGGTACTTATCGAGGGACTCACACAAAAAATACTTGCAATAATTTAAACCTGGTAGACTATAATATTGCTACAAAACTGCTTTATTACTGTAGAAGAGTGTAAATGAAATGTTTTCTGAGTATGTATTTATAAAACCAGAAGATGATTACTAATTATTCTGCTGTGTGCTCTGGCATATCAGTAAGCCTACTTCTATATTCATGCAATATATTAGCTTCACATTACTCCATCGTAATTTAAACTTTTTAAAAAGAAGTAGTACCCTGGACTACTTTGTTTACAAAGTGTAAAATCATCAAGAGTGTATCAGTCAGATTTTCCTGCATAATAAACTAACATACCTTTAGTGGCTTAAAGTAAAATCATCTTATTTAGCCCAAACTCTGTGGCTCAGCTGTGAGCTTCTTCTGAGTCAGCTCTGCTGTTCTCTGCTGGGTTCTCTCAAGCATCTATTGCCAGCCGATGAGTCACCTGGCTGCAAAATGTTCTCCGATGGCCTCCCTCAAATGTTCAGCAGTTGGCAGCCTCATAAAATAAGGAGATATGCTGGGACAACTCATTTCAGCTCTTCATGTCTCCTTGTCACCCAGTAGACTAGCCTGGGCTTCTTCTTGTGGTATCCCCTGGTAGTCTCAGGATTTCCAGGGTTAGCAAAAAAGGCCACGTTAATGTGCAAACACTTTTCAAGTCTTTTTTGCGTTTCACTTATAATGTTCCATGGCCAAAACAAGCCTCATCACCAAGCCAGAATCAAAGAGTGGAAGGATAGACTTTACCTCTTTTGGGGAGGACCTGTAAAATATCACACTGCAATGGTATAGTTGCAACAAGAGCAAAAATTCATGGCCATTTTAAAACAGATATGACAACTTTCAAAAAACTAAATGCTAGAGTTAAAGTACACGTTGTGTGGGTGTATGTATTTCTATTTATGTATGTATGTGTGTATCTCTATATAAAGATATATAATGCACCATTTATTATATATACACAAAACATATATGAGTACACGTATATTTCAGAGCTTTCTTTTTTTTAGCATAAATTGATAACACTACCGAATCTTCTCTTTTAGGTTGCCTTCATGGACCTTCCTTCACCTAGTGCCCAGACATCACACCATTCTTGGATTCACCTGGTCAGAGCTTGAAGAAATCGTATTGAATTCTTTATTCAGGGGATAGTTATTTACTTATTCCACAAAGATCTATTGAGCACCTGTAATGTGTAAGTAATATTGTATACACTAGATATTTAGTGATGCTAGAAACAGGTAAGGCTGTGAATCTGTGAAGCTAATTTTTTAACATGAAAAAGAGAAAGCAAAGTCAAAAGCAAATGAATTGCAAAGACGTTTTTCAGATTTTGCTGGGCAGGCTTTGGCTTAGCAGATCCACAAAAGGCCTAGAATGTCAATGTATTCTAGGATAATAAATATATAGACATTCCTTTTTTAGTATTTGATTACAGGAATATTTTCCTTTTTAGCACTACTCCTTTCATAAAGAGACGAATTCAATTTTCTGTAGTAAAAGACTTCGGTACTCTTGTGCTGCTGACAAATTAAGTGAAATATTCTAAGTAGTTCTGAACTCTGAAGTAGCCCCAAGAGTCTCTTTCTTCTTATTATGATTCTATGACACCCATGCCTTGTAATAGTGAGATGCCCATATATAGTAAAAAATATCCTTGCCCTCCTAAATATCTTAGCATAATTATATTTAAATGTCTTAGGCTTTCTGTTTAGATCAGATAGTCTACATGTACAGTTACTCTGAAGGAAGGTCTGTAAGGAAGGGGATGTTGCACAAAAGACTACACTAGTATTAGTTTACATAGTTGTAGCAATTTTACTGATAACATCCTTGCAGAACTTAATTTATTTGACTTAAAAGCAAGAACTAATTGGCGTAAAATATTTGTGAAAGTCAAAAGCAATCACTAAAACAACTATGTTTCATTTTTTCGTAGGATGAAACAAAAATGTGAAACATAGCAGCTTTACTCAAAATGTCTGAAACTTACAAGCAAGGAAGGTGTCCTTGAGTACGTGAATGGATAAAGAAACTGGGGTACATCCAGACAATGAAATACTGTTCAGTGGTAAAATTAAATGAGCTATTAAGCCATGAAAAGACATGGAGGAAACTTAGACATGTTGCTAAGTGAAAGTAGCTTATCTCAAAAGTCTAAGTGCTACATGATTCCAACCGTATGACAGGGTAGAAAAGGCAAAAGACAAGAAAGAGATCAGGGGCCAGCCTGGTGTGCAGCGGTTAAGTTTGCATGTTCCACTTCTCGGTGGCCTGGGCTTCGCTGGTTTGAATCCCAAGTGCAGACATGACCCCGCTTGGCATGCCATGTTGTGGTAGGCGTCCCACATATAAAGTAGAGGAAGATGGGCATGGATGTTAGCTCAGGGCCAGGCTTCCTCAGCAAAAAGAGGAGGACTGGCAGCAGTTAGCTCAGGGCTAATCTTCCTCAAAGAAAATAAAAAACGAAAGAGATCAGTGGTTTCCAGTGGGTTGGGGATGAGGGAAGTAGGGATGATAGGTGGAGCTCATGGCATTTTTAAGGCAGTGATACTATTCTGTATGATACTGTAACAGTGAATATGTGTCATCATGAATTTGTCAAAACCTATAGAATGTACAACGCAAAGAGTGACCCTAGTATAACTATAGTGTTTAGTTAGTAATATTGTACCAGTATTCACTAATAAAGTATAGCAAATGGACCACACTAACGCAAGACGTTAATAGTAAGGGAAACTGTGTTTGTGTGTGTGTGTATGTTGGGGGAAAGAAGTGCATGAAGTCTCTGTGCTCTTTGCTCTATTTTTTGTAAACTTATAACTATTCTAAAACAAATAGAGTCTATTAATTAAAAAAACTGAAAAAAAATTTTATAACTTAGGCCTCTGGCTCAGTAACACACAAAGAAACTAACACAAGGGAAAATTGCAGTCCAGGGACAGAGACTCTTGTGTTACGTGAGAAATACAATGACTCTTATTTGTCCTCAGAGTGTGTAAAGTCATGTTTATTTTGGACCTCCTTTAGAAAAGTATCATTTCTGCGAAAAGGATTATAACATAGTACTTCCTTATCCTGGGTGCACAAAATGTTGCATCACAGAGATGAAGTCAGGGAGTCAGGGTGTTTGATCAAAACTATTACCATGGCTTTACTAACACTTCTTCTGCTGTCACTACTAGTGATGACGGTGTTGATGATGATGATGAAGACAATGATGATGATAACATTAATTTGGCTCATCTTATATGACAGGTACTTTATCAGTCCATTTTCATACTAATCTAATTTTATTCTAACGACTCCGTGATGCAAACCCCTAGATTATAGGGGGAAAAATAACAGAAGCTGCAAATGAATACACTGAGATTAGAGCAGAAAACTGTAATGGATGTGGTAGTAATATAATGTCTTCATAAATATAGAGGGAACAGCAGAACTTGGCAAGAAAAATAACAGAGCTGTGTTCAAAAATTAAATGTTTCTTTAGAGGAAGCATTTTAATATATCTCTTGTAAGGAAGAGATTCTTAATTGACATTATATTTCTACAAACCACAATATATTACAATATCGATTTGCAATTCCCATGTTTCAAAGGGAATATTTAATAAGTATCTATATTTTACTGTATCTTTATTTAAATATATATATGCATAGTGATAAACATGTGCTATGGTCGTAGTACACGTTACAAATATATCTCAATGCATACATGTCAGTTTTTACACATACACACACGCATACGCATAGTTATATCCATATTAGGAAATGCACAATATTGTGAAATGTTCCTAGTTCTTATTATGTAATATGTGTTAAAATATTCTCAAAAAATAACTGTGGTTTAAATAATTCTCACTATAGTTAAGATTCAACACCTCAAATTAGATATATCAGTCAAACAATAATCATTCTAAAATATTCGTTTAACTTAATACTCTTAATTCTCTTTGGAATGCTAAGCAATGCACAAGCAGAGCCAACAATTCTAACAGGTAAAAAATATGATATCTATTAAAAACCCCAAGCTAAACTGCAGGTGATTTTTTTCTGAAGGATAAAATCTCAGGTACTCCATAAGAAACATTTAACTCTCACTTTATACTGTTTTCTTATATATTTAATTGCGTGTTTTCAAAGTGTGATTAGTGAGAGTGGAAATGAATGTGTTTGAATGTTTGCCCTGTCTCTGCACCCATCCCCTAAATAGGTTTAATAGTTGCTTATTATTAAGTAACAGAAAATAAACACTTGTTAAAATGCTGTTTACTGATCCGTTACATTTACCTAAAATAAAAATCTACTGTGTATTTTTGTGTATTTGTATGTATGTAGTTGCAGTTATTTTGTAAACTGTAGTTGCTTAAGAAATGCTGCCACTACAACTAATAATAACGATAATAATAGTGTTAATAAAAACCTTACCTCTGCATCAATCCCCACCTTGCAATCACATGCAAACAAAATGTGATTTGCATAATATTTCTTTTTATGTATAAACGTTTAAAATTTCTCTTTCCGAAATTATGTATAATGATTGCCCAAAATGTCAACTAACCAAGAAAAATATGATTATTCTCATCTTTGAAGAGTAGATTTTGGGGCTAGTCCCATGGTGTGGTGGTTAAGTTAGTGCACTCTCCTTCAGTGGCCCAAGGTTTGAAGGTTCAGATCCTGGGCACGGGATTCTGGGCACTACACACTGCTCCTCAAGCCATGCTGTGGCAGTGTCCCACATACAAAACAGAGGAAGATTGGCACAGATGTCAGCTCAGCGACAATCTTCTTCAAGCAAAAAGAGGAAGATTAGCAACAGATGATAGCTCAGGGCCAATCTTCCTCACCAAAATAAATAAATAAATAAATAAAAATAGATTTCTTATACTATAAAATTTTCAGCCATCTCCTTCAATTATAATATATTTTTAACCACTAGAAAATTCTAAAGGAGATAGTGTCAACTCATAGGGGAACTAAATATACTGATAAATTAGCATCTCCAAACATTTCAAACAACTGTGCATTCCTTAACTATATCTGTCTCAAATTATAGCTGGATGTAGTAAATATAAAGTAAAAAATATAATATTAGAGCATTCCTCAGTTTTCTCTGACATAGATCATTTAAAAGGGATTTCTGTTCTGTAAGCCAAATCAAATCATTTACAAAGTAGTGTTTTCATACACTTATTGATGGATGTGAATGAATTCTTTATCATTGTTGCTATCATAACTTAGTAGAGAAATCTAAACAGATAGATACAATTTTTGCTAAGAACAAGATCAATTTTACTTTTTGGCAGTTTCTAAATTGCGTTTGTCAATTTTTAGCAAAAGTATGGAGATAGATGGTCGCTGGCCTTGACCTTTCATTACTCCAAGGCCATGCTGTGAGGGAACAGGTTGTTGCTGTAAAGCTGTCTTGCTTTGTTTCAATTTACAGGATCTCAGAAATATTTCTCAAAGCACAGAATGGAACAACTGTCTGGAAAAGCTTATGGAATTTCCACTCTTATATTTTAGATATTATAGCTTAATTTCCAGACTTTTACAAATTTCATCTTATAGTACCTACTTAGAACTCAATTTGTTTTAATTACATAACCATATAGTCAGATCTTATTTATTTTGGGTGATATAACTGCACCTGTTCTTTTCACTTTTTACACATATTTATTGAATTTTCTTCATTGTAAATGGAATTTCCTTTGTCTTCAGTATCTAGAAGTACTCTTCTCTTCTTGAAAAGTTTTTCAAAAATAATTTTTTTCTTTTAGGAAGATTAGCCCTGAGCTAACTACTGCCAGTCTTCCTCTTTTTGCTGAGGAAGACTGGCCCTGAGCTAACATCCATGCCCTCTTCCTCAATTTTATACGTGGGATGCCTGCCACAGCATGGCTTTTGCCAAACGGTGCCATGTCTGCACCCGGGATCCGAACTGGCAAACCTAGGGCTGCTGAGAAGCAGAACGTGCGAACTTAACTGCTGCGCCACCAGACCAGCCCCCTCAAGCATAAATTTTTAACAGGAAAGCACACTTCCTATGGCCAGCCCTGTGGCATAGTGGTTATGCTCGGGCACACTCCACTTCTGCTACAGCAGTTTGGGTTCGTAGGTTTGGATCCTGGGCATGGACCTACACCAACTGTCAGCCATTCTTTGGCAAGGACCCACATATAAAGTGGAGGAAGATTGGCACAGATGTTAGCTCAGGGCAAATCTTCCTCAACAACAACAAAAATACATACAGATTCCAAAATTATTAACTTTATTTTATGCAAATTAATTTAAAAATCAATAATTAATGCAAAAATTATCAAATGGTGACAACTCTGAATGCTTCCGTAAACACATTTGATTTCCAGCAATAGTAAACCTGTGAAATATAATATTAGTACTGTGATCTCTATTGCTGAAATACATCCAAAATGCGTGCTCTAGTATCATCAAGCTGTCTGTAGGATGGAAAAATAAAGAAACAAACTACTACTCATTTAAAAATTTCATACATGAGGGCCTACATTTTAATTTTGAGAGGAACACATATCACCATTCCCTCTGCCCCTCTACACCACACACACACACACACATGCATTCAAAGGAAGGATATCTGGAAGAGACATGTTCTATACCTTTCAGTGAGCAGTTTATACTCATGGATCTGTTACCACAGAAATTAGTGTATCTGCAATTCCAGAGTTCTCCATCTACATTTCAGAGGCAGACAAGCCGACATATAATTTTGAGGTTTCAGGCTTATTGCCAACGAACCGTACTTCCTTCAAAATATTTGTCCTTTTATGTTGAAACCATTCAGTCATCATTTCGACTAAGATATTCTCCTTCCAAGAACTTTCTATTAAAATTCAAATAACCCTATGTAGTATTCTTATTTATTTCCATCCATTTTTATCACTGAGACAGATTTAGTATCAAGTATTTTAGTAATCCCCCAGGAATCAGAGTTCAGTGTTCTGAAGAATGTAAGATATGATGATTCTTGAATATAAGAAAGTGCCATGTAGACAGGACTTATAACAGCCATTGGTGAGGATGGGAACTGCCATGACTTCCTTAAAGGCTGTTAGAGCAGATGGTAGCTGTGTAAGGTCAAGGTTTAATCTTTCTTATCTGAAGTTTTATTTGTTATGACTTTATTATTTTCTACATGTATTTTTCGGTTGTGGTTTTGTATCATTATATTGCTGTTCACACCTTAAGCCTTAAGTGCTACTTATCTTATGTTTCCAGTGTCATAGAAAATGGAAAAACTGAGAAATTTCCTCCAAAAAGATGAAAGGGAAAACAACGACTTGTTCTAGATAGACTCCAAATTCAGACTATTGGGTTCCTCTGACCCACTCAGTTAAGGGGAGCTCCTCCTCCTTTATATTCTCTGAAAAACCAGTGAGGTTTCTTTTGCTCTTGCCTGCGGCTAGTATAAGCTTAAATGGATTGCCATTTCAAGAAAATTCTTTAGGGACAACAATCTAAATAATAGTAACAAACTATTAAAGACATTATGTGTTTTGGGCTGTTTTGCCCTCTAAGCTAACTTTGGAAGATAGATCTATTGTGCTTTGTTATCATCTCTGTCTTTTTTTTTTAAATCAGAAATGCTAACCTCACTGCTTGACACATAATAAAAATTCAATTAATATGTTAAATAAGTGGGAGAATTTTTTAAAAGTTTCAGTCCATATTTATCTTCTGTAGACCTATATCTAAACCATTGAAAAGGCTATTTTCTATTTAATTGTCAAAATTACTCTACAAATTTCCACAGTCTAAAAAACCAAAACATTTCACTTGTCACTCTATAAAAGCTGACTTAAGAAAACTATGTCAGTTCAATTGATTTTTCATCATATTTTAAAAATTCTACTCTGTGCTAAAAAGAAACAAGTGTGTTTCACTCTTTTCAGTTTATGCTTCTAATTTTTGATTACATGTAAGTTTTCCTTTCTATTTAGATTTGGTGTTCTTGTTTTCCCATGTGCATAACACATTGTATGCTTTGCATAATTTTCTTATGGCTCCTTTACACTGAGTATCTGTTTAAAAGTGGAGAAAAATACTTGAAAATGTAGCAAAGGGAAAGGAGGACAATGTGACAACAGATGAAGTGGAAAGCTGGATACTTTGCTTGGAAGGAATTTATATGTATCACAATACTTGAAGGCTGGAGTTTGTGCTCACTACCCAAACTGAACCCAACACGTCCGGGCATTAGGCTGCATTTACTTTTTGGTCTAGCTTCTTTTGGTCAACATTATGTCAATGAAAATAATCCATAACCAATCTATAAATGAAAATTTGGCTGAGTTTATTCTGAGCTAAAATCTGAGGACCATGGCCCAGGGCCTTTCTTCCCAAAGGAACAAAGGGCACCAAAGAAGTGAGGTGTACAGAGTGGTTATATACCCCTGTAGGGATCTGAAATTGGCCACCCCAAAATATGTCTCTTTGGCATCAGGATTATTTGAAGCTGATTGCTTTTGATAAACTGGGACAGGGAAGGAGGCTCTGAGGAATGGAACTTGCCCTTTGTTAGGACACCTTTACATTTGTAAGGTAAATCTCCATCTGTAAAAGGTGCCTCCCTCTCTGTATCAGGAAGAAGAAAGGAGATGACCTTCTCTCCAGAAACTCTTAATCAATACCAAAGGCAAGGACTTAAATCTGCATTTTATTGTGCTTGTCTGGTAATCTCCCATAACTGACTTCCCTCCCCCTCCCAATGTTGGCATTTCTTAAGGATTAAGCATCTTTCCTTAGGCTAGGAACCGATTGCTGTGCTCACCTGTGACCGCCCAGCTCCAGACAACAGACTTGCCTCCTGCTACGCCCACCGAGACAGCAGACCACTACCTGCTGTGTCCATCAAGCACTGTGCTGACAGGGCAATCTTGTGACTATTGTGGGAGGGACATTTCAATCACATGTGAAACATCCTGTTTGGGGGTATATACCCACTATGTGCACCCCACTTCTTCAGTGCCCTTTCTTCCTTCAGGAAGAGAGGCCCCGGGCCATGGTTCCTCGTAAAGCTCTGTTTAATTTTCTCTTGCTATTCTGTCTCATGTGAATTTAATTTGTTCTCTGGCCAGACGAACCCACATTTGGGAAGAGGAAATGTCCTCCTCCCCTACACCCCCAAACAGGACGTTTCACATATGATTGAAATGTCCCTCCCACAATAGTCGCAAGATTGCACTGTCCGCACAGTGCTTGATGGACACAGCAGGTAGTGGGTCTGCTATCTCAGCGGGCGCAGCAGGAAGCAAGTCTGTTGTCTAGAGCTGGGTGGTCACAGGTGAGCGCAGCAATCAGTTCCTAGCCTAAGGAAAGATGCTTAATCTTTAAGGAAATGCCAGCGTTGGAAGGGGGAGGGAAATTGCACCTTTATCTCAAGCACCTTTGTTCTTGCCATAGGGAATGTCTAAAGCAGATATACAATGTATGCTCAAGGGCCATGGTCAGGCCCTTTTGGAAAAACAAGGTCAGGCCGAATTAGGTTTACACCAAATGGCTTCCTCATATACTCCAATATATCCTATTGCTTGCCATTTCTATTTGTCAATTATATTTAGAAGTTCATCCATGTTGTTGCATGTAGTAATAGTAGATGCCTAAACCAGTCAAAATCATTATAAGCAAATCAATCAAATCATTTACACTCAAACATAGGAAGATAATATATTGGCAAATTAAATCCAGAAAAACTTTAAAAAATAGCATTATGATCAAGCAGAGTTTATACTGTCAATCTAAGAAGGTGTCAATATTAGAAAGCCTCTCAGTATAACTCAATGCAATTTCAAATTCCAAAATTAATGGAAAATGACCTTGTATTTGTCTCAATAAGTTCAGGAAAAAGAATTCACAATATTCTACTAGTTATCATAAAGTTTTTACATAAACTTGAAGTAAGAGGGAACTTAATAAACTTGAAACACAGTTTATTGGTTAAATTCTTTAGTAAAGATCATATTTACTAGTGAAAAATTACTGAGGGTACCATTAAAGTGGTGCATTTTCACTATCACTGTTGCTATTTTTTATTGTTCTGGAGTTTTGGCTATCTCAATAAGTATGGAAATAGCACTAAAACTAAGTTATCTGTTCATGATCATGACACTTTATAAACTAGAAATAAAAAGAAATCTCCCTTTCTAAGCAACGCCATAAGCTCAGGAAACCCAGAATTCGTACATGAAAATATTGCTAAATATGACTTCATAAAAAATGAGGAAAATTATAGCAAAATACCTTAAACTAAAAAATAAAAGTGACTAAAGGAAAAATATCAGTAACTTCTATGTTTACCACCTGTAAAAATTCCTTGATAGAGTCAAAGGCTTTTACACATCGACCAATAGTATTGTTTTTAAACTATACATCAATGATATTACAAAAAAAAATTTTTAATTATTTTGACATGGGTGACGTGATATTGAATTTAGTCATAATCAAGTAAATGTAAGTTAAAATAACTACAAGATGCCATTTTTTAAATGTCTAATGGCTAATCTTTGGCAGTTTTTAAAGTTCACATGTGTTGTGACTCCCCAATTACATCTCTAGGAATTTGTCTTATACATATATTGACACGGAAGGACAAATAATGAACGATAATGTGCTATTTTTAGCATCATGTTTATTGCAAATATATTTATGTTAGCAAATGACCACAAATAACAATTTGTTCACGTTAAAAATGCTGTATACCATCATGATGCAATACATTGTAAATAGTAAAACTACTGAGAAAAATAAAAATAATTATACGCAATTCACTTAATTTTAGCAATTTCTAATGATCCCCTCAATATCGAATTCTCCTTTCCGCCAATCCTTTAGTTCACTTATATTCATGTAGTAGCAGATTATTAAATGTTAATAACGGATCAATTCTTCATTACAGAGAAGCCCAACTTAATCATCTCCCCCTGTGAAGGTAAAAAGACAATGCTGAAAATGACCACAGACCTTAAAACCCTCAGTTATATTCAATAGACTATATCTGTGTAAATTCCTTTCTTCACACTTATTACAAGTATATGATTATATCTTATGTCAATCATCCAAAAATATAAATCAACTGCCTAGGAAAACATAGGATAAGCTCCATCAAATGGATGCACTGAAAATTAACATCATTTCTTGTAATCTACCAGGGTAACTCTATTTAGATGATTTACTTTGCAAACACACTGGATTGTTTATTCTTGTCAAAGCTGCAAATTATGCAAAATATGGCTTGAGAGCATGTGAACTGAGTCATTTTTACTGAAACGTGTATCAATGATGTATTAAACTTTAAAAAAGGTTTTAATTGCAGGGGAATAGCACTATACAAGCTTATCTATTTAGAATAAATCTAAGATATTAACAAGAGATCCTTTCCTTTACAATGCTTGTGATCACCTTCAGCTATGACTTTTACAGAAATATATGTTCTTTTACTATTATTATTTCATGGAGGACAATATTTACTGTAGAAAATTTAGGGAAATTCTTTATATAAATCTCTAATCTTCTTTCAAAAATATCTGTTGGTATATTGTTGCACTCTAATTTTCAACAATTGTAAGACTACTCAGAGACAATCAAATATTTCCATGAGTATATATCCTTTATTTATAGGAATATTTAAAGAATCCTTCATCAAAACAAGGGACATTCATGCAGTTAAGTCCATTTTTTAATTGCTTTGTGTCTTTCTTTAAAAAAGGTCTATTTGGCATCACCAATAATTATCATTCTTTCGCCTGTGGGGTTTCTATTATTCTCTGAGTCCTGGTACTTTCCAACTGCCTTGATAATTATTTCCGCTAAATACTGTGATTATGTTTCTTGATTTAAGAGAGTATATTTTTTATCACAACAGAATGTCTAAATTAAAACTAAAAGAAAAATTGTCCTAAATGTTACCATTTATAATCTAAATACCTATCTATTTATCTATCTACCTATCTGTCTATCTAGGTATAAGCAGTTTAACATTTAGACAGTAATTTAAAGTGTAAAAGATTTAATTATCCAAGAGTGATCTTATTTCTAAGCATATTGCCTTCCATTAAAATAGGTTCAAAGTAATTATGTATCTTGGTCAACTTGGTGTCAGGTGGATTAAATGAACTGAGCTGGAAAGTTAATAAATATTTAATAGTAGAATGAATAGCTCTTTACTTATGTAATTTATAGGAAAAAAAATATTCTCAACTAAGTACTGGACCAGGAAAACGGCAATAGTATACTATTTATTCAAGTAGGATATAATCAAAAGAGTTCATGTTTCCACAATATATTGGTTAGAAGAAATAGCATTCATGTTTATCTCTTTCTAATTTAATCATCTTAATAGAAAGCATTGGTATTTCCAAACTAACGATAATACGATGGCTTGAATTTCTGTCTTCTTAACGTTCTAATTTCATTTTTTTTTTGCTATGACATTCACTGCACAATGTTTATTAACCTCAATAGAATCTCAGGCTTCTGACCTCCCAGAAGTCTATTTTCCAGAAGGCAACACTCAAGTATCTCATTTTCTTGATTAGATGATGAAATGATATTAATAGAGATTATATACATATGACACAAAATTGCCAAGAAACAAAAGGATGTAATGCAAAAAGTAAGCTTTCTTTATACCCCTGTTACTGTGTGATCTAGTTCTCTGTTATGGAAACACCCACAGTTACCGATTTTTTCTGCCTCTTTCCAGAAATATTCTCCATAAGTAGCTGTGTAGAAATTCTCTCTTTCTCCTATATAAGTTAGCATATATGCAAGTATATGTCTAACGTATAAATGTGCATGCATTTTACATAAAAAATAAGATATGCTATATACATACTCTTCTACACTTACTTAAATTAAAAATCTGTCTTAAGATACTGCCTTATTAGTAAATATAGCACTGCAAGACTGTGTTTAGAAATCAATAGACTCCACTGACCTTTGTCGGTGTCACGATCCAATGTACACACCAGGATAGATGCAGAGAGGGCTGATGGCCACTCAGAGTTTATTATAACCAGCGCTTCAGTATATACATAGCTTACATCTGTTAAACATACACAGGTGTTCTGGACAATGTAATTAGCGGATGCCAAGAATTCTTAGTGATTTCTCAAGGAGCCCTCCCTCGGCCTCTGTTTTGATATTATCATGTTTTTGCTGTGCTCGTATATTCTTATCTTGGAGCATGCAAGGCCTTCTAGGCAACGGTCCCTCCTGCTCCCAATATCGTGTCTCCATCTGTGTCCTGGGCGGCCGTGTCTGGCTTAGGCTGCTGCCCTCTGGAGATCTTACCTGTCTGGCTAACCGGCCTTCTCCCCTCCAGGTCACAGTTTGTTGGCAAGCATTTTCCAGTGATTATTAACCCTTCCTGCATCAGGGGTGGTTACAACCTTTAGCCAGATTTTTGTTAAATGGTTACATGGGTTATTTTGTACACTTTAGAGCCTGATTAGACCGTCAATGGATCCATTTCCAGGGCAGAGCTTCTATATATAACAATAGGAATCACAACTGCATCTATTATCAGAATTGTAAATTCAATATTCCTGAATCTCCTTATAAACTTGTATCTGGAGAAGTGTCTCAAATTATCTTAAACATGCTCTTTGTGGTGACTCATGTAAGACACAACAGCCATAAATGAATGGATTGTAAATAACTTATTCCCTGCCTCCACTAGCCCTTTAGAAGGCTGACCCACATGGCAATGGAGACTTTCAGGAATGGGTTGCTGTTGTGTGTGTAATCACGATCTAAAACTCTACTTGAGACTTTTGGCACACTGTTTCTCCTTCTACCAGAAACTGATATCACATGATGCATATTTGTCTCCCTAGTATTATAACCCGTCACCCATACAACCAAATCCTGATCTTTAGTATTCTGTTATCGACTAAATTGCTCCTGTCAAGCTCTCAATAATGGTCTGAAACCCTGACCTGATTCAATACAGATATGCTACTTTTTCCATTGTATCAAATTCAAAAAAGCAATCAAACAACAATTTATAATATATTTATTTCATTTTACCTGTAAAAATATCAGTTGCTGAAGACGTATTCTATTTTCCTTATAATTATAGTAGTTTTAGAAATAAAGTGAATTGAACTGTGTTTTCGCAGATTCTACCTAAACTTTAAATAAAGACGAGGCATTTATGGGATATATTTAACATTCAACCCTCAATTATATAACCCTTTTATATTTACCCTCATAAATTTGCTTCCTCTAACCTCTTGCCTTAATTGAAAGAAAGTCATCAGGCAAGCAAAAATTTCCTTGTAGACTTCTTAGCGAAATTTGCTTGCCCATCTCTGTATATTTTGCAAGATCTCTTGAAGACTGGTGCGAGCACTCTTTGAGGACACTGCACTGGCCTCATGTAAAGAATCCAACTGCTTTGAAATGCCAGTACCTCAATATGCCATTCATGACAATTGTCTTCCTGGTAGGTCCCTCTGTTATATCTGTCTAGGCATTTGATATTTACATCACAGCTGTTCTCTTTATTCCAAACCCCTAATAATAGACAACTCAAACAATCATATGTGTTATCCATCCAATCCTCCGGAATTGATTCCTCAACTTCCTTATCTTCAATGACTTCCATTTACACTTTACTTCAAAGTGATAAGTCCCTTCTGAGTGGGCTGTCTTTGAATCTTGCCTTCATTTGCCATCTGTGCAAATTACTTAAGCACACTGTAAATCAGTTCCCTTAGCTGTGATGCTGGGCATGATCAAATAATAGTACCACATTCATATTCATGTAACGAACTTCTAGACAACCATTTCATATAAATAATCCCATGATTTTATTCTTAGTTCTTTTGCCTACTGATTCTATACAGTATAAATGACTTCTAATTCCACAAAGAATAACATAAACTTGTTAATTTGGGAACGTGAAACAATTCTTAGTCTGCCTCCTGCTTTCCTTTCGTAATTCCTCTTAGGCCACACTCCTTTATTCACCTTGTACTTTAGCTACACTGAACACTTTTCAAAGTTCTTTCACGTTTCTATTCAATGTACCCTAGAATGCTCACTTTCTTTCTTGAAATTCTGGAGTCATTCTTCACACACCGACTGAAGCATATTCCAAACAGAACTTCTACAGATTCACTTCGATAGACTCAAGAACATTCCCACTGTTCATCCACCATACATTTGTTTTTTCTGTTTTAATTTTAAGAGTATTTTTCATTAAACTTTTTATTAATATACAGCATACAACAGAAAACTAGAGAAATTATAAGTTCACAACTTGCTGAATTATCACACCTACGTAACCACCAATCAGGCCAAGAAGTAGACTAATACCCAGTCACACTAAACATGCAACTGCTCTTCAGCTCTGGTACACTCACCGGAACGAATCAGCTTTTGACACAGACTATCCTTTTCATAAAGTATAGTTTAGCTCCTTTCTGCTTCTAAAATTTGCAGCTAAGTTGTGATCCCTCTTCATTTTTGAAATTCCCATTACCCCCGTCAGGATCTTTCTGAGATATTTCTCCCAAATGCTTTTGGTTATGTTTTAGAAGGAAATATTACCCAGCAATCCCGAAAAATATTATATCGTTATACTCGCTTAGTCAACTTGATTTGTATATGCGATATGATCTGTAATCAATTTTAAAACCCTTTAGCATAGATGACCAGGAGTGCTCAGTTGGCTTTTGAAAGACTCAGGAATTTCTTCCCTTGGGAATGGCAACCTAGATACTGGCCTACCACATCCCAACTACAGATATGAAAATTTTTTTGTGTGATTAAACCAGAAGGTGAACTGAATGCTGTTACTAGACTTATTCTAAGTCCTGTTAGAGCTACTAAAAGGCCAGAGAGCTGATGATTGCTTAGCTTACAGGTCAGGTCCCATAACTATTTCCTTGATGGTTTACTAAGAAATGTCTGCAAGTGTAGCAGAATTCAGTCTGAAATTCATTTTCATTATATCATACTGTCTGATAGCATGCTTGTGGGAAGGAGTCTTACAGTATGAATTAAAAATATGCGTTAATGGCGAACAACCCGGCTTTCTTAGGTCAATTCACAGCAGTATATCAAGCCAATCTTTGTTTAATAATATATATTACATATTTGTATCCCTTTCCTCCTCTCCTGCCCTGATTTGTCCTTATTAACAGAAAGTTATTTTTTCTTAGAGACCTCTTTTCATTGACTAAAATTTCAGGGCTTTTTTTTATATCCAACTAAGGCTAATCCTGCTTCCAAACATTAGAGAGAGAAAACGTGGGTCCAATCAATCTGGTACAGCTGCTGACCCACTGACTTGAGTTAGCTGACTGGTAAACTAGCCCTGCCCTTTATGATGGACCCTTGTGGTGGCCTGGAATTGGCCACCCCAAGATATGTCTCTTAGGCATGATTATTTGAGGCTGGTTACTTTGCAGACAGGAACGCAACTGAAAAGTAGAATTTACTTACCCTTTGTAAGAGACATTGTAAAGGAAATCTCCATCTGTAAAGATATCTCCCTCTCTGTACCAGGAAGAAGGGGAGATGACTTTATCTCTAGAAACTCTTAATCAATGGGGAAGGCAAGGACTTAAATCTGCATTTGTTTATTGTGCTTGTCTGGTAACCTCCTGTAACTGACTCCCTCCACCCCCAACATCCTCCTTTGTCTTTAGCTGGCTATGATATTTGGGGTGGTGGTTTCAGCCATTTTGGTGGGTTACTCAGCTTGCCTGAGCCTCTCCCATGTATATATCGACAAATAGAAATGGCAAGCAATAGGATATATTGGAGTACATGAGGAAGCCATTTGGTGTAAACCTAATTGGGCCTGACTGTGGCCATTGAGCACACACTGTGTATCTGCTTTAAAATATTTACTATGGCAAGAACAAATGGCCTTAAGATAAAGGTGCAACTCCCCCCTCCCCATTAGCATTTCCTTAAGGATAAGCATCTTTCCTTAGGCTAGGAACTGATTGCTGCACTCACCTTTCACCACCCAGCTCACCTGTGACCACCCAGCTCAAGACAACAGACTTGCCACCCTGCTGCGTTCACCGAGACAGCAGACCTATCTACCGTTTCCATCAATCGCTGTGCCGACAGAGCAGTCTCGTGACTATTGTAAAAAGGCACATTTCAATCCTATGTGAAACATCCTGTTTGGGGCTATATAACCACTCTGTGCACCCCACTTCTTTGGTGCCCTTCGGGAAGAAAGGTCCCAGGTCCTCAGAATATAAAGCTTTGTTTAATTTTCTCCTGCTATTCTGTCTCATGTGAATTTAGTTCATTTTCTGGCCAGATGAACCCAGAAAAGGTGAGGAAATGTCTTCCTCCTCTACACCCTCTTTCCCTACTAATGTGACCTTCTGCTTGTTCCAAATCACTCTCTGAGCACTATGGGCACATATGAGCACAGCAGGTCATACACCTTCAAATAATGACCCTTACATTTTTCCTAAACACCATGGTCATCCTTAGCCACATGCTCTGCTCAAGTAAGCCCTCCTCCTGGAAATTCAATCCATTGTATTGACCATGAGTTAATCATCCCGGGGCTTTTACCCCTCATGATGTGTTCCTCTTATCTGTGTCCTTTCTTCCAAACACTTCAGCCCATCAGAAGGGTCCTGAAGGTTCACACTATGGAGTGGAAGGAGAGAGTGACAAGTCCTTTACTCCCCAGAGACCACTTGCTCTGCAGTGGACATTCCTGCTCCTGCCCTTGTGACAGCCCTACAGCAAGAAGAATCTACGAGGAGCTCCCTTTGTCAGGACACAATAGGTCCTTTCATACCCTCACCCTGTCTAACTGTGCCTTCTGGCATAATATTTGCATGAATAAAAGAGGAAAGTCATATATCTTCTTAGCAGAACAAAGATGATATATCTGAAGGTGACTTTATGTCTCTAGATATAGAAGACAAAGAAGAGCCTAGCGCAAAGCTTAACCTCCTGAGAGCAATCCGGGAGAATAGTTTATGTCTATTCTTTTCCTATTTAAAATCGTCTCGTATGTTTGAATGGTTCATTTTTCTTTAAATGAACATTATAATTAATAAATATAAATACCAAAGCACAGTTTTTTCAATATCATCTTTTTATCATAGATCTTATCTAAATGACAATATCTTAAATGGCTAAACTTTTTCTATGTATTATATACATATATATTAAAAATTAAGATTTTTTTGAAGGACCAAAAATGATTTTATTAGGTAACACTGAAAAGAACATTGATTATATATTGTAAGTTTCAAATACTTACAAGTATTCAGTATTTCTGTTCATGTCACCATGTATGTTGACACCCAAATAGATCTGCATAAACAGATTAACACTTATCATTTATAGTGCCATTTGAACAATTTGAACAGATTTTGTAGAAAGATTAGACTGTAAATAACTAACTTATCCACTTAGATTGAAATGCCAGTAGTCAAGCAGCTTTTTATTGTGTTAATACTTAAAGGGGAGAAACAAATTAGAAAGCCATTGCCCGGCATATTTCAAAACTCTGATTATTCAATCCTGAGTCTTGACCTTTGGTTTTATTCTCTAGATTAACATTTTCAATCCTGAGTAATCTTGCATTTTTCACTATCTACTTCCATCAGCAGAGCCTGATCAATCCCAAGATTGCTTCTGCATATGTCTCTCAATTTTATAGCTGAAATTTAGTTTTCATCCCTGTCCCATTGGTAGCTCCAATTCTTCCAAATGATTGTCTTTTTCGGAGCTAATTTCAACCTTATACTGCACCCCAAAGACATCAAGCTGCCTTGGGGTGTATCCTCCAGAGAAAAACAGATTTCTTGTTTCTGATTCCCTTGGGGTTATATAGGCTTCTCTACTGTCAAGAGTCAGGTGCCTTATGATGCATCATTGCTGGATCCTGTGACCACTAGAAGTCAGGATTTGCCTACAACTTCCTTAGCTTACTCCTGTTTTCCCAAGCTTCTTCCTGGTTCAGAATTTATGTCAAAATTTTCTCTCTACTATAATGAAATATTATTCAAAGTTATATCAACACATAAAGACAGGTTTGCATGATATTTCCAGTTTCTTCTATCTTGTCTAATAAGGTGCAAAAAATGAGTATCCAGGGGCTGGCCCCATGGCCGAGTGGTTAAGGTCGCGCGCTCCGCAGCAGGCGGCCCAGTGTTTCGTTGGTTCGAATCCTGGGTGCGGACATGGCACTGCTCATCAAACCACGCTGAGGCAGCGTCCCACATGCTACAACTAGAAGGACCCACAACGAAGAATATACAACTGTGTACTGGGGGGCTTTGGGGAGAAAAAGGAAATAATAAAATCTTTAAAAAAAAAAAAAAAAATGAGTATCCAGTGAGCAAGGTCCTTATTTTAACATATGACTAAACCTTAAAGAACACTATTAATAACCCTTCCTCTGCCTGAATATTTTCAGGCTCAGCATAACAAAAACTCCCTTTCAAGGTCTGCAAGTAGTGTACCGATTCACTGATAAAATGAAGTGTTTTCGGACAAAAATAGTTACATGAAGCTAATACCATCTAGCATGATAGGAGAAGTATTAAACATTGCTGCCTCTTAAGATCACTTGTTGAACTGGTGAGAAACCAGACTTATAGCTTGTGAGGTCAGTAAGAAGTATTGTACATAATTAATCATGACGGAAATGTAAATCAAAATCACAATGATAATTCCCCACACCTGTTGGAACGGTTATCATCAAAAAGACAAGAAATAACAAGTGTTGGCCAGGATGTAGAGAAAAGGAAACCCTTGTGCACTGTTGGTGGGGATGCAAATTGGTTCAGCCACTGTGGAAAACAATATGAATGTTCTTCAAAAAATTAACAATAGAACTATCATATGATCCAGCAATTTCACCCCTGGGTATTTATCTAAAGAACACAAAACACTAACTTGAAAAGATGTATGCACCCTTATGTTTACTGCATGTTATAATAGCTAAGATAGGGAAACAACCTTAGTTCATTGATGGATGGATGGATGAAGAAACTGTGATATACATATACAATGGAATATTACTCAGCCATAAAAAAGAATGAAATCTTGCCATTTGCAACAATATGGATGGACCCTGAGGGCATTATGCTAAGTGAAGTAAGTCAGACAGAGAAAGACAAACATCATATGATCTCTCTTATATGTAGAATCTAAAAAATAAGTAAAAAAAAAAAACAAGCTCATAGATACAGAGAACAGAGAACAAATTGCTGATTGCTAGATGTGGGAGATAGCATAGCGGTTGGGAGAAATGAACGAACTGTTTTTGTTTTGTTTGTTAGTTTAAATAAATTAGAAAATAATGTAGAAGCTTAGAGTTCAGCTGTAGGTAAAATTTAAGGATAAATAAAAATGTTTTTCTCCATTTACAAGTGACAGAGACCATTTTCCCTGAGCAAGACTTCCTTAAGAGGCCCCTCAGCTTATTTAAACTTTAGATAAGTTTTGTCCCAAGTCTAGGCCCCTGACCTCCTGTTTCTTAGAGCCTTTACTTATAATTGTAAATTCTTTTTCTGCCTTTTTGAGATATAAATCTTCTCTTAGCCTCTTGCCAGATTTCCAGCCCAGGAATGTCTTCCTCAAGGACCTAGGAGTCATCCCTTTGAAACGTCATCTCAGGAAAGATACAGCCCCTGTCTCCTAGTCTCTGTGAGAGGGTAGGTAGGTGCCTAACTTAATAAACACCAATTAGCAAACATACATGGCCTAATCCATTGACAAACCTCTCCCAAATGCCCCCCAGCACTTTCCCACTAGCTCAGCCCCAGCACTTAAAGCTCTTTCACCTTTTCTTTCAGCAGACTTGAGTTCAATCGATCCTCCGTATTGCAGTAGTCTTGACTCCTACTACAATGGTCTCGAATAAAGTCTTTCTTGCCCCTTTAACTTAATGAGGTACAATTTATCTTTGACATCTCCTTCCACCTTTTCTTAGAATGTTTCTTTGGAGACATAGTGAATCTTAGTCCTTACTCTAACTGGAGATTGAGCTCGTTTTCTGGGTTTTAGGATGAAGTGTTATCTCCAAGTTTACAGACCAAATAATTTCCAGAAATGTAAAAATGTAGCACTGAAATTAGCTCAGTGGTCTCTTACAAGATGCAAAGGAAACTGGTAGGAGATATAACTCCTGTCTGTCAAGGAGATATAAGAGGAGTTTTCCTCTTTTGTTTTGCTGTATAAAATGTGTGAGATTTTTATCCTAATTTAGTATACTCTTTTTTGCTACTTTACATACATGCTAATCTATTAATGTTTACTGTGGTTGAAAGAATAATGGCTTTTAAAGGATGCCCCGGTCCTAAACCCCAGAACCTGTAAATGTGCTATGTGGTAAAACGGATATTGCAGATGTGATTAAGTTAAGGATTTTGAGTAGGAAAGATTATCCTGGATTATCCAGGTGGACCCAAGTAATCACAAAGGTCCTCACAAAGGAGAAAAGAAGGCAGGAAAGTCATAGGCAGAGAAGGAAATATAATAACAGAAGCAGAGGTTGGAGTTAGATAGGTCTATGAGACAAAGAATGTGGGCAGCTTCTAGAAGCTGCAAAAAACAAAGAAACAGACTTTTGCCTAGAATCTACAGCAAGTAAGTAGCCTTGCTGACATCTTGATTTTAGGACTTCTGACAAGCAGAGCTGTAAGATAATAAATTTACATGGTTTAAACCACTGTTTATAGTATCTTATTACAGCAACAATAAGAAACTAATATCCTTAATAATAAATTGTGTTTTTTTCCTCTTCTCCATTGGTACAGAGGAGTCTTTTGGTTGGCAGGAGTGTTTTATTTCCCCAACATAGAAACAGAGGTTGTATAATCATATGATCAATATCAAAAATAGTCTGAAAGTTCTTGTGATGGTTGTCATGGACAGAATGTTTGTGTCTCCTCAAGGTCTTATGTTGAAATTCTAAGCCTCAAGGTGATGTTATTAGGAGGTGGGGCCTTTGAGAGGTGGTTAGATCATAAAGGTGGAGCCCTCATGAATGGGGTTAGTGCCCTTACAAAGGAGATCCCAGACAGCTCTCTCACCCTTTTCCCTGCCGTGTGAGGACACAGGAAGAAGACCTTCTATTCAAGTAAGTGGGCACGCATGAGACACTGAATCTGCCCGCACCTTGATCCTGGACTTCTCAGCCTCTGAACTATGAAAATAAATTTTGTTATTTAAGCCACTCAGTTTATCATCCTTTGTTATAACAGCCCAAACTAAGACTATGGTGTTTCATAATTTCTTCTGTAGTCCAAGTCTAAAGTAGATTATGTCTTTTATTGGTTGATAACGCATTTTTAAAATTCTTTAGTCAACTCCTTTGGTATCAATGAGGTAAGAAAAGAGAGTATATTTTAAATGAAATATGTTACTACATCTTCTTCTAAGAAAGTTCATGATGAACAAAATAGTGGTTGACTTTAGCCATCTAGCGTGACAGGGGGAAGTAGTGAGGATGTCACTGAACCCATGAAACCAGAAGAGTCAAATCTGCTGAAGGCGCACCACCATGAGCTTCAACAGCAAGTACTTCCTGTAAGAACATGGCGAAAATAGCGCATGTGTAGCTGCAGAGAGAACATTTCCAGATCACTCTAAAGATTTAATTGTTACTTCGGTCAAATTATTCTTTTTCTAAATAAATTTTGATCCTTTTAATCAAAGTTTTCTTGCATCCATAGAGAAGTAAATTGGTACTTGTGAAAGTACTAGCTCAACTAGCAGAAGAAAGTATTTGCAAACAGTTAAAGGCAGATGATTTTATAACAATACCATATGATGCATTAAATAGAAAATCAGGTTACTGCAAAAAATGGCTCAAATATATCATCCCATTTATGAAATCAAAGTAAAGCTTTTCAAAGTACATTTTGTTAAAGGTGGATTGTATGATATTTTAAAATATGAGATAAATTCAGTCAAAAGTTACATCAATAAAAATTTTTTTTACAGTGATAAAATGCATTCTAAATTTGAGGAGGCATCGGTCATGATGTAAACAACATTTTTATTAAATTCAGAAAACTATAGAGTCAAAATGACCTTGCAATAGGTTGCGGTAAATGTATAACTCATGCTTCTGTCCAAACAAGGTGTAATGTTTGACCGATTAATGAGAAGCTTGCATGAGTAAAACTTACACACACGCACATGCACATATGCATACACATACACACACCACAACTCTTTTATTTTAATGTAAAGAGCCCGATGCTGATGCTGAATACACAAAACTACCCCCGCATGGCAATGTTCATTGTCTATTTTTGCTGCTCATTGTTAATTATCATTTAAGATATTGTAAAACCTTGCAGAATTAGTGACATGTAATCATATTCAATGCTTTTATTAACAAATCACTATTATTGTGTTCAAATTGCCAAATGAAGCTCCAAAATATTCAGCTCTTGAAATTTCATAGTGAATTGCAATTAATGAAAATGTGGGGACCTGGAAATGGCCACCCCAAGATATGTCTCTTTGGCATCAGGATTATTTGAGGCTGATTGCTTTTGATAAACTGGGACAGGGAAGGAGGCTCTGAGGAATGAAACTTGCCCTTTGTTAGGACACCTTTACATTTGTAAGGTAAATCTCCATCTGTAAAAGGTGCCTCCCTCTCTGTACCAGGGAGAAGAAAGGAGATGACCTTCTCTCTAAAAACTCTTAATCAATACCAAAGGCAAGGACTTAAATCTGCATTTTATTGTGCTAGTCTGGTAACCTCCTGTAACTGACTTCCCTCCCCCTCCCAACGTTGGCATTGCTTAAGGATTAAGCATCTTTCCTTAGGCTAGGAACCGATTGCTGCTGCGCTCACCTGTGACCGCCCAGCTCCAGACAATAGACTTGCCTCCTGCTACGCCCACCGAGATAGCAGACCATTACCTGCTGTGTCCATCAAGCACTGTGCCGACAGGGCAATCTTGTGACTATTGTGGGAGGGACATTTCAATCACATGTGAAACACCCTGTTTGGGGCTATATAACCATTCTGTGCACCCCACTTCTTCGGTGCCCTTTCTTCCTTCGGGAAGAAAGGCCCCGGGCCATGGTTCCTCATAAAGCTTTGTTTAATTTTCTCTTGCTACTCTGTCTCATGTGAATTTAATTCGTTCTCCAGCCAGAGGAACCCCCATTTGGGGAGAGGAAATGTCCTCCTCCCCTACAAAAACAACATTCAAGCAAGAAGCTATTGAAATTCATCCCACAAAAGCAAGATAAATAAATTACATTAATTAAATAAATTAAAGGATGAAATATTATTTAATTTTAAAGTTAAATGACTGAACTTCAGAATATCTAAACATGTGGAAAGAATCTTTTTATGGATTTATATTTTTAATTGGATAAATTCATAATCTTTATCTGAATGGAATGAAAATGAGAAAGTAGACAATTATGTAGCATGTACAATTTGCAATATATTCAAATATTTATAAATACTGACAAGTTAAGTGTTGTCCTGTTTTGGCAAAAAAGAATATTTGCCAAAAATATACTGAATGGAGGTAAAACAAAAACAAAAACACTGTGAAAAAATTTGGCATGCATTACTTACAGATTTCAAATAAAAATGGAATAAAAAAATTCCTTCATTTAACCAAATTTATTCTCAGCTTACCAGAAACATCAGCATATTTAGGGAAGATATTCTTTCAAAAAATGCTATATTCTAGAGAAGAGTTTATTGATCTTGCCAACCCTTTCAAAAATTTTAAGTATAAAAATGCAATGATATAGAAGCTCTAGGGAATTATTTAAAAATTAAAATTAATTAGATCACATTGTGAAATCAATTTGCTTTCAAGAAAAATACTCTGATGTTAGAAGCAGCTAGGCTCAGAAACTCATTAGAGAACTTGAATATGTAGCAACAAATTACACTTTTATTTTGTCTTTTAATATTTAGATAAACAGTATACTTCTTTAGTTTGCTTTTATTTGGATGAATATATATTATTTTCATTTTGCATAAATAATTTTATTTGTGAGAATGGATCTTGAGCAGAATTATTCCAAAAGTCTACCAACATAATAAAATGAATTTGTCAGACAATAAAAAAATTACCAATTGTATTCATTTTATTGCATCTTTTCACTCTAAAACAATTTCTGATTTTAAAATTAGATCTATGATCACCTCAATCACATCTCCGTCTTATTGATATAGATTAAGAGAAAGAGAGAGAAAGAGAAAGATCCTGTCTCATTTCCCAGGCAATAGGAGATAATTCTCCAGAGAGACTCAGCACTTACCCCTTAAAGCCATGCCCTTCTCTGATCTTTCCACTCTACGCTGCTCTGTTCTCCCCTGACACCCCCATGCCCTCTCATGAACTCACTCTAGATTTCTTTATGTCCCTCAAAGATTTTGTGAACCAGTGCACATTAGTTTCCCTTTACACCCCATCTCTGTGCAATATGCCCAACTTCTCCCTCCCTGTGTTGTTTCTGCTATTGTGTGTGTGTGTGTGTGTGTGTGTGTGTGTATGAGATTCCTTTGGTGGGGTAGAGGTAGGGATTGCGGGCATATTACAAATGTAAAACAGCATTGGAAAGAGAAGGTTGTGGGCAGGCACAGTAGCGTAGTTGCTAAGTTTGTGCACTCTGCTTCAGCAGCCCGGGGTTTGCAGGTTTGGATCCTGGGCGCAGACATAGCACCACTCTTCAAGCCATGCTGTGGCAGCATCCTACATAAAATACAGGAAGATTGGCACAGTTGTTAGCTCAGGGCCAATCTTCCTTACACATACACACATAAAACATGATCTTCGCTGAAATCACAGATTAGTGGAGAATCCCCACCAGAGTTTAAATGACTTCGTCCTTTATCTGCTCTCCTTGATCCTTTCAACAGGGATTCCTCTTCTTTGGCACACTTTTAGAGTTTCTGGTTCCTCCGCTCATTTCTATGTCTTCTGTAACTCCAGATATCTGTTGAAGCGTGTTTATTAAAGGTATACTCAGAATAAACAGTTGATGTGTAGAATATAGGAGAAGAATTCTCATTAATTATAACTGTTTAACCCATAGTCATTACATGGGTTGTGTAAAGAAAGTTCATTAAATTTAAATACGTGAAATATGTTCTAAAAAGAAGTGGTCAGTAATCATGGAGTAGGGAGCACAAATTTAAAAGTTTATTTAAAAAATTTTTACAAGTCTGCGGTATAATTTAAAAACGGAGGAGGGTCGGCATATGTGTAAGTGTGCACGTTCTGCCTTGGCTGCCCGTGGGTCGCCGGTTCAGATTCCAAGTGCAGACATGGCACTGCTTGGCAAGCCATGTTGTGGCAGGCGTCCGGCATATAAAGTAGAGGAAGATGGGCATGGATGTTAGCTCAGGGCCAGTCTTCCTCAGCAAAAAGAGGAGGACAGGCAGCAGATGTTAGCTCAGGGCTAAATCTTCCTCAAAAGAAAAAGTAATAAATAAAATTTTTTAAAAAAAGATAAAAATGGAGGCAAATTTAATGCTACCTTAACAACATGAAACATTGCAAGGGAGGGTCACGACGTTTAACTTATTAGCCATTACAACTATTAAAAGATTATAATTATCACTGTTCATAACTATTTTTCAAAAAATTATTATGAATCTTATTTTAGGGTGGAAAACCCCAATTATGAAAGGAAAGATATAATACTCAGAAATACACACGACAGAAAAGAATTCAAACAGAATATTGACTACCACTTAAACTTTCATTCTACTTTCTTTTTTAAAAAATTTATTTTATTTTATTTTAGTCTTTGTACTTCCAATAAGGTACACGTGACTTATTGGTGTGCTCTTGAAGTTTGCCAATGTCGATGTAGGTAAAAGAGAACTTTCATAAATGATTTCTTATAAGGTCTCTTTCATTACACTTGTGATATATTTGTGCTGATATGGAATTACAAGAGAGTGAAATGTCAAAAATGTTTAAAAGGGAACAAAAAGCCAATTTTCCTTTTCTCCTTCTCCATAATTGCTACTTAACACAATAGTAATTTTAGATACCCTGAGCTAAATGCTATTAGCATTTCTGAACAAACAAGTTCTTCCTTTGCAGGTACAACATACATGAGTTTTATATGCAGTAGGGAAAAGGGATGCGAAGCAGTGCATCAGATGTATAGGGCCAGAAAAATTAAATCTTAGTCACGCAGGACAAGAAAAAGAATCAAGGAAGAGTTACAGCTCCGTCTTCTTTTGTCTTTCAAATGTCTGTCCTTTCTCTCCAGATTTCAGGCTCTGAGGTCATTTCTCATCTCTTCCTTCAGCTGGGCAATTAATCACTCCAGGGAGTAAGTCCACATGAGGTCAAACCCTGCTGTGTGCAGAAAGAGAATCCCTGTAGAGATTCTTTTTTTCAAGAAGTTTTACTCTACTTTTTGACTAGAAAAAAACAAAAAAACTGCAGTTATCCCAAGAGTATTTTAAAAGGAAAATATTTGATCTTTATTGCTTTGGAAAATGTCACTAGAGTGAAAAAAATTAAAAAGCTATATTTCTTCAATCTCTCTTTAAGCAAAGGGATTTCACATTTTTGTTGATTGTTAGACTCAACTAGAATTCCTTTGAGATTGAGTGTAAATTTATCCTCTGGATTAAGAAAAGAAAAATTCCTGGAGACAGAATCTAACTTCAAAATCTTAACTTAGGACAAAAAATATACCTATATATCCAAAACATTCAGAAATAGTGTCAAAAATTAATGAATCTTTTATAAAAGTATCTATACAATTGCATGCCACATTCAATTCTTTAGAAATGTGGTAATATAAATTCATGCAGGCTCATTGGAAATATATAGAAGTTATTTATGTATGTTCACTTTTTGACTTTTTTTAGCATAGTCCTCTCACATAAAAATCAGCAGTCTGATTTTAAAGTTGTTATCTTTTTATAAGTAAGAGTTTCAAATAGTACATTTATACCATGTCAACAGGAGATCTGAATGATTTAAAATTTATTAGCAGAGAAAACTGGGGATTACTTGTTCTGATCTGTTAGGTTACTAGGAAAATCATCACTGAAAACACTTAGGTATACTAAATAAAAGAACTAAACACTGAGCAAGCTATGCCATGCTCATGGATCAAAAGATTTAATGCTGTTACTACGGTATTTTCCCTCAAATTGTCCTATAAAATAAATGGGACCCCCAAATCAACCTACCTGTCACATTTTCATTATATGTAGTGACTGTATCTGTGATAAAATTTTGTGCCTTTCTGCAGTACATAGAAGGTTTTGTTCCATTATTATTATACTTTGTGGTAATTAACCCATATTCTGACAATAGATTCATATAATAATTCATCTTTTAATTTATTATAAATATTCTAGGGTACTTACATGATAGCATATATCAGTGCTAGCCAGGTACTATTTTAAATTCATCCACTTTCTCTTCTGTATCATTTCCACCATCCCGGAAATGAAATAATCACATGCTCATTTTCATTTCCATGGAAGTTGAGTGAAATTTATGAATACTTACACTAACATAAGTGTAGGTTATGTAACATATTACGCGCTTACACTTACATAATACATTTTATAAGTATACCTGTTCAATGTTTTGAGAAATCCTATGTTTAATTTTGCCTATGCTGGGGAAAGGCAATCCTGAAATCTTGGCACTTTTATAAACATGGGTAGACTATAACAGAGGGCCAAATGTAGCCCCCCACAGACTAAATTATGTTTCATATCTTCTTCGTTTATGGCCTTAAAAACAATAACATAGTTAGTGCCAGATTTTTCAAACAAGGCTACTTGTTACTAACTAGCCAAAGGGCAATCATTTTTATCAGTCAATGATTAAAAATCACAGTTGCTATATTCAGCCACACTAGTATCAAGCTTTGTACATCTCAAAGTTGTAATAATATAACAGATTTAAAAGTCTACCTTGAATCCCATGTTTACACTGATTACATAGAGGTCTTAGAAAATGAATAATATGTTCTCTGTGAAAATTAAGATATACCTTGGTTTCTTTAGGAGCTACAACAGAAGACATGATTTTCATGGCCTAAAAAAACTACCTATGTGTGAAGCATTTCTAGAAGAAGCACAACTACTTCCATCCCTGACTCTGCATTAGATTTTGTAATAAGTTTCATCATTTGTTCGATTCTGCTGCATACATTCCTGGTCTGATGCCACAATAGACTAAACCTTGTTCATTAATATCTCATAGCTTGTCAACATCCAACTATAGAGTATAAACATGCTGAATTTTATTACATCTTATTTCTCTTCTCATAGAGTGATTAAGAATGTGGATTAATAATACGAAAAGATAGCATTGTTTTAGCAGTTCTGATGTGTATTCTTTTTCTTGCACTGTTGGAGTGGAGAGTAGGGAACAGCTAGATTGGAAACAAAGAAAATACCATCAACAAAATTGCTTTGATTGCTGCCCCCACACCTTTCAACTCCCATCCCCTACAGCTCTGGGTTGTTTTCAAATGATACATCATTTCATTGCCTATTAACATGACCTCACCAGATTTCTTCTGGTCAAATTAATCACATTGTATCAGTTTTCCTTTTATTTAGGCCAATTAACCAAACTTCTGTATATTCTAAGCAGCAGCTGTGACCACGTTATTTCCCAAAAGAACACCTCTACGTGAACATTTGCCTTTCACTGGACACCTCCATACTGATCCTAGCCTCGCCCAGTACACAACTGTTCTCATCTATTCTGGGATCCATACTGCTGCTTTTAAAAATTACTCTGCTCCTATCTCCAGGAATATGCAATTCTTTCTAATTTCTCCAAATTTGTCAAGGATGAAAGTATTCCAAATGATTCATTAGGACTAAAAGTTTATTTTTCCAATGAATGAATTTTCAAACAGTTATTTCACTTTCAAATGGTAAATCCAATGGCAAAAAAAAAGAGAGCAATATTGAATGAATTGCATATATGGTTCCACTGTCTATGAATCTTGGGCAATTTTACCTTTTATATGTGCATATGTTTCTTGAAATCTGAGATGTTTATGTTGGAAAAAAAGATAGTTACAGTTCTGTCCCATTGTGTTAAAAATGAATTTGTTAAACACTTCAGGTGAATTGCCTCTGGAAATATCATCAAGAGGTTCATTGAAATCATATTTAATAATATGGTATTTTCAGGTATTTTTTTTCTTTTTTTAGAGATTCCATTTCACGTGATTTCATTTAAATTTAAGCCTGTTTTGATTAAATATTTGAAATATTAGACAATATTCTTTGACTTTTTAAAATTTTTCCAGCTTTGTTGAGATGTAATTGACATTTGAGTTATTTGATTTTTTAAAATGGGAAGCATGTTAGCAATACAATATATTGAATATCATAGTGTACTATCTATTTTATGATCTTGTTGAATTTTGAGAAGATTTCTTCAAGTTATTTAAAATTTGTTAAGTGACTCTGGGCATGTTTAACAATGGTACTCTGCCCTTTGTCCTACCGGCTTTTAGGAAGGGGTCTTTCTCAGCTCTTCACCGTGAGAACTTGGCAGAATCACTGGAGGTAAATTTCAGGAAAGTTTGGAGACCCCCTAAGACTATGCCTCCCAGAGCTTCTCACTTTCGATTTAGTACATACTCACCCTTGATCATGTTTGGAAAATTATCCTTTAAGTGCTCCCACCATTTTATAGCTCCAGGAACATTGGTTCCAGGTAAGCAGATCTCAGCTGTGTTTCTCTGGATGAGCTTGTCTCTCCAGATATTGGGACGACAGTTTGCCCTGTAACTTCAGTTCCCTGATGGACCAAAGAAAGTCATTAACTATCAGTTTGAGCATTTTTTTCTTGTTATAAGGACAGGAGTGAGTGAGTCTTCCAAGTTCTTTGCTTATCAGAGGTGAAACTGGAAGATTGTTTTCTTATTGCTGTACAAAACAAAGAGAACCAGCAGAGGCTTTGACTGTATTTGCTATTAAATAAAAACTTATCTTTGTTCTTTTGTATCTCCATTCCTGCTTGATTTTACATTTGCTTTGAGAGAAAGCTAGCATAAATTTTACTGTTAAAATATGTAGATCTGAATATGAAAGGGAAAGTCTGTGTCAGTCTGTACTGTAGCAACGTAAATACATTGTTTATGATTAAACCATGCATGCTATTTTAATGTTGAATAACCAATTTCCATTACCTTTTGAAATGCCAGAATAGCACTATGTTCATCAACTACAGTAGCTGATTGACTCATTGGGAATTTACTATACGTATATATTATTTCTGGGGAAACCAGAGTCCCAGGAAGTAAAGAGAATAAGCTACAAAATGTGTGTATCATATCACTGCTCAAGGAGACTTTTGATTTGCTGTAAGAATGTTAAAAAATGTCTCCTGCAGTATGAGAGTTATTTTAGAGAGATAGAAAAAAAGCAGATAAACAATAAACTTCAGAAAATGACAAAAAGTAGGGAAAATATATTACTGACTAAGATAATTTTCAGATTATTGTCATAGAAAAAAGTCGTTATCTTAAAAATATGTACAGGTTAACTAATGGTATTTTCCCAAAATTATTATTCTCATAAAAGATGAGTACTTAAAAAAATCTTCCCCTTATCATCATACAAACTATATATATTCATGTCTAAATAGCTGGAATGTGTGACTGCTAGCTAATGTTTATAAAGAAAACTCACAACAATTTCTTTATTGATAGAACAAATTGAACAACTTTTTAAAACTTCAATTATTTTTATATACTGCTGCTTGTGTTTTTAATACATTTCTGTCTTCCTTCTTCCTGGGAGGTTAACCTATATATTGGTGTCCAAATATTTTCACCCAATTATCCAAATGTAACACATGACCTAGACGAGCTCAATTGGAGCATCTTCTTCCCCTATTGACATGTAAAACATGAAAATTAACTGTAACCGTTCAGAGAAAACCACAGGACTTTTGCTTAGAATTCTGCTTCAAATCCACTTTCCAAGCTTAAAGTGAACATGGCTGGATATCTGATTGGTGCTCATTTCTATACTGAGAACTGTAGAGCAGCCAAGTTCAGGAAGAAGCCAAACTGCAGAAAACCGATAACGGAAATGAAAGAGTGACCATTGATTCTTACCGAATCTTCTGAACACACAGATACATGGATCAAATACCTTCTGTATTTATTATGCATATTTTAAGTCAGTTTGAATCTGTTTTCAGGTTTCCTGCCGCCAAACATATCTGTTCAAAGATATTTTTCAATAAAGGGAAAATCATGACTCATACAGATGCAAAATGAACATGTATTAAAAGTCTTCTTTAACTTGTTATTAATGAAGGAACGAGACAGGTGTTTAAATAAGATTAAAGGAGAGTAAAAAGAGCAGGCACATTTATAGATCAAACATATTAAAATAAACTTGCTAATGTCTGCCGAGCTGCGTTTTTCTTTTTGTTTTGCTTTTTGCGGGGAGGGGGTTAGAGAGCAGGGAGTACGAATCTCTTCAGAGAGCAGAATTATTTGCATCTGTATTGCCATCAGTTCTCTACAATAAACCTAGTTTTTGTACAGCTCAAAGGTAACAAAAGGCTAGAAAGAGACAAGCCAGAAGTATGTACTTGTTCTAAACAATGATTAATTTTCCACTGAAGACATTGTAAGGGTAAATGAAAATTATTTTCTCCATTTATAAGTGGATGAGAGACCATTTTCGCTCTTTCTCCATTTTCTTGGAGTATCTCCTCGGAGACACAGTGAATCTGACTCTAACATAGCACAGAGATAAATCCCTCTAGGGGTGAAGCCCAGTCTCCAGTTTTTACAACGTAGATTTATCTCCAAGTTTGCAGGCCAGATAACCTCCAGATACATCAAAATGTTCCCCCAGAATTAGCTCGGGGTCTCTGAGGAGATGTATTGGGGAGTATCAGGAGGTCCAATCCCTCTGTCTCTGGAGGAGATAAGAGAAGTTTTCATTGTTCTTTCTTCCAGTTTACTGTTTAAATTTGTGTGATATTCTGCCTATTTTTTTTAATTCACTTTCATACTACCTTATATGAATGTAAATCTGTTAATGCTTACTCAGTAATTAACTGTTTCTCTCTCTCTCTCCTATGTTGATACAGAGGGATCTTTTGTTGGCAGGAATGTTTTATTTCCCCCAACAGTACCCATATGCTCTAAGGATTGTAATTCTGTACATATCAAAAAAAAAAAGAGGGACGACCATGGATCAATTCTGGCCACATTCTTATTTTGAAGTAGTTCTTTAAAAATTAATTTATCTTTTTATTACTTATCAAAGATAATGTTCTTATTCTGATTTAATTGTTATATACCTTAGAAAATAATCCTTTTAATTGAGATATTCAAATATATTGATGTAGTAATAAACATACTAAAAACCTCCTAAGTTTTAGTTCCCCATTCTAGTCCCAAATACTGTTGTTTTTTTTTTTTTTGAGGAAGATTAGCCCTGAACTAACATCCACTGCCAATCCTCCTCTTTTTGCTGAGGAAGATTGGCCCTGAGCTAACATCCATGTCCATCTTTCTCTACTTTACATGTGGGACGCCTACTACAGCATGGCTTGACAAGCGGTACATAGGTCTTCACCCAGGATCTGAACTGGTGAACCCCAGGCCACCGAAGCGGAAGGTACAAACTTAACCTCTGCACCACTGGGCTGACCCCACTGGGTTTTTCTTCAAGGAAAAATAAATAAAACTGTAATTGTACTTCAAGAAAGTCACATGTATTATTTATCCTTGAAATAATCCATACTCACATGAAAAATTTTATTTTTGACCTCTTCTGAATAATTTAAATATTTTTCTGAATATTTCTGAAAAATAATGTGTGTTTTTGTGGCAATATAGTTCATAATAATCTGCTATAATTACATTTTATCATCATGAATTTGTTTCTATTTTATACGCATACACACATAATTTATCAAAAAGAAAAAAATTACATATATTTACACACACATATATAACTTTGTTGCTCCATCTTTCATTACATATTTGTTTGTTCTTCAATCATTTGAAAGAGACATACCCTGTTTTAAATTCTACTTCTGTCTACTTAAAAAAATTAACTATTCTTTGAGGTTTGTTTATTGAATTTTCAGAGTCAAGGTTGAAAAAATCATTTTATTTCCTCCTTTACACAATAAGTTCAATATATTTTATTTTCCATCTGTCCTATAATTCTAGAGTTAACTTTTTATAGTCTTTATGGATTTATTCTTGTCCACTGTCTCTGTCAAGAGTATTTACTCAGGTACATATTTATTAAATAAGATTTACATAAAATATTCAACCATTTGTATTAGAATTAATGCAATGCCCTTTGCATGTCAGCTCATTCTAAGACTGCTATTGTTAAATTCTTAGTTTTACTTCATCTCACTATGATCTGGAATAAAGGAATACAGGAATTCAGGACTTCAAAATCTGTCAAGAGTGGTTCCTTTTCATTGATTTTTGCCTGGAATATTATGGACCCTATGAATCAAAACTAACTGATGTCCTTTCTAACCAGAAAATATCTATTTTTATTAGAATAATAATATAAATAGTTATATAATAATAAAATACACCCAGAAATCTTTAAAACAAAAAAACAGTAGGCGTTTCTTGTGATCTTCAATTTTTGTTTTGCAGATGAAACAGTGCTAATTCTTTTTGTGTTCCATGTGACTTTTGTTTCTCTATTTCCAGTATTCCTTCTGTTTTGAATTATCAACCATATTGACGAAAACAATGAATTGTAAGTAGCATCCCTCATAAACCACCCAGAACTCTTTCCCACATACATACAACTTCCTTATATTTAATTAATATTTTAATGTATTAATCACTAATTCATCAACAAAATACCCAATATGCAGCGTCTTTATTACTGTCAAAATCATCCATAAACTTCATGATTTCTTAACAAATAGCATTCCTGCACCTCTCCATCTTCTTGTTTTGTTCAGGATCTTTATAATTTCAACTGAGGTTTCCAAATCTAAAGCAAGCTCATACGCCAAAAGCCAAAAGTATACCTTATCCTCACCAAGAGGGGCAAAAACTGGGTCTTGAGCTTTCATTCCTAATCAAGGTATTTTAAAGAATGAAGATTCTTTTTTCTATGAAGAGATACATGCTGAAAGGAGAACTTTCTTCTAGCGTGATAAAAACAAGCTCATGAATATCCTCAAGGAAATTCAGTCTAATATTGAAATGATGAAGCAGGAATGAGTAGTTGTAAAGAACACACTGCAGATACAGAATATATACAATATAGGAGTTGTTGTAAAAAACTCAATGGTTGGGTTGAGAAACAGAACATTTGCCAAAGAACAAATAAATGATCTGAAAGATCAGCTGGAGGAACTCACCCCAATGACACCAGTAAGCAAAAGAAATGGAAGATCTAAAATTTAAAAATATAGTATGGAGGAATATGTATCACAAAAATAGGCATGAAACAGGTCAACTCTAGTCCAAAACTTCTGCTATGAAAAGTGATCTGTCTAAATAGATCTAACCTGATCAAGCCTGGGTAGATTGAAGGTGCCATAAGATTTCTCCACATTAATCACAGACTGAATTGGCCATAGCTATCACAATCATCTGTTAGATTGTTGCCCTGGGAGCCCTCAAACTTTGTTGCATAAGATTGAGGAAGGATTCCTGTGAATAGTTATGGTTTGTGAGATTTTCACTCATGTTAAAATGACCAGCCCCATCCAAGAGAAAGCAAAACAAAATCCAATGTGTTGCCATTTTTACATTCTAAGAATTCCTATCAGAACCTCAGCTAATTTTTTTTTATAGGAGTGCATGTCTCTTTTTTTTCTTTTATCTTTTCTTTGTTTTTTTTTTTTTTTTAAAGATTTTATTTTTTCCTTTTTCTCCCCAAAGCCCTCCGGTACATAGTTGTGTATTCTTCGTTGTGGGTTCTTCTAGTTGTGGCATGTGGGACGCTGCCTCAGCGTGGTTTGATGAGCAGTGCCATGTCCGCGCCCAGGATTCGAACTAACGAAACACTGGGCCGCCTGCAGCGGAGCGCGCGAACTTAACCACTCGGCCACGGGGCCAGCCCTTATCTTTTCTTTGTTTTTTAACAAAGATTGGCACTTGAGCTAACAACTGTTGCCAATCATCTTTTTTTTTCAGCTTTTTTTCTCCGTAAATCTCCGTAGTACATAGTTGTATATTTTAGTTGTGGATCCTTCTAGTTGTGGCATGTGGGACGCGACCTCAGCATGGCCTGATGAGCAGTGCCATGTCCACACCCAGGATCCGAACCAGTGAAACCCTGGGCCGCTGAAGCGGAGAGTGTGAACTTAAGAACTCAGCCACAGGGCTGGCCTTGATTTCTTTGTATAAATTGACATTCAATTCTAAAATTCATATGGAACTGTAATAGATCAAGAATAGCTAAAACAGTCTTAAAAAGTAGAACAAAGTAGGACAACTCACACTTCCCAATTTCAAAACTTACTACAAAGCAATAGTTATCAAGAGAGTGTTGTACTGATACAAAGACATATACATCAGTGGAATAGAATTAATATTACAGAAATAAACCCACATGTTTATAATCTACCAATTTTTGAAAAAGGTAACAATTTAACTTTGAAAGAATAATCTTAATAAATGATTCTGGAAAAATCAAAAGTTCATGTGAAAAATGAACTTGACCCTCATCTCAAACCATATAGAAAAATTAACTTAAAATGGACCAAAAACTATAAAACTCTTAGAAGAAAACATGACTAAGTATTTACAATCTTGATTTGACAGAAGATTTTTACGTATGGCACAAAGAAACACAAGCAAGAAAAGACAAAATAGATAAATTATTCTACCTTAAAGTTAAAACTTTTCTTCTTCAAAGGACAACATCAAGAAAATAAAAACACAACCTATAGAATGGGAGAAATTGCATATCTGATAAGAGACATATCTAGGATATATAAAGAATTCTTAGAACTCAATAAAAAAAGACAAATAACCCAGTAAAAATCGGACGAAGGGTCTGAATAGCCACTTCTCAAGACAATATATAAATAATCAACAGGCACTGGAAAAGATTCTTGACGTCATTATTCATCAAGGAATGCGAATCAAAATGACAATGAGATACCACTTCACATCCACCAGGAAAGCTAGAATGAAAAAAATCAGATAAGAACAAGTGTTAGTGAGGATATAAAGAAAGTAGAACCCTCATACATTGTTGGTGGGAATGAAAAATAGTACAACTGCATTGGAAAACAGTCTGACAGTTCTCCACATGATTAAATGCAGATTCACCTTAGGGTCCAGCAATTCCGCTCCAAAATACATACCTAAGAGAAGTTAACACCCCACATTTACATCCAATAGCAATTAAAATATGTGTTCACACTGAAACTATGAATATTTATAGAAGAATTATTCATAATAGCCAAAAGTAGGAATAACCCAAATGTCTATTAATGGACGAATAGATAAACAAAATGTGGTATATCCATACAATAGAACATTATTTAGCCATACAAAAAAAATGGAGTACTGATACTTGCTACTACATGAATGAACCTTGAAAGCATCATGCTAAGTGAAAGAAGCCAATCACAAAGGCCATATAGTATATGATTTCATTCATATAAAAGTCCAGAAGAAGGAAATCTGTAGAGACAGAAAGAAGGTTAGTGGTTGCTTCGGGCTGGAGTGGGGGATGAGGCAGTGTGTAGTGAGGTGGTAGCTAAACGTTACGGGTTTCTTGCAGAGGTGATGAACACGTCTCAAAATTGATGATGGTGATGGTTGAACATGTTTATGCACACCCTGCAAAACAGTTTAAATGGTTAAATTGTATGATAACTGAGTTAGATCTCAATAAAACTTTTTTAAAAATTTAAAAGCTTCTTAAAAAATCTCTGGCCATATACTTTATTGTCTCAACAATTTAAAAAGATTAAAAACATAGAGTGCATATTTTATGACTACTGTATAATTAATTCATAAATCAAAAATCAAGAATATAGGCAATATATGTATTTGAATTACATAAATATGATAAATCTTTAAAGCAATCTAATGCAATATAGTAGTTACTTTAGTCCTATGGTGGAGTTATTGATTTTGACTTTGAAGGGCACATGAGTGACTGGGGGATGCAGGCAATGTTCTGTTTATTGATGCAGTTTTGGTTTAATGGGTGTTTGCATTATAAATTTTTGTTAACCTGTTTACATGTGTTTCATGTAGTTTTTCCATGTGTATATTTTCTTCATAATAAAAGGAAAAATTAAAATAAAAATGATAAGAATACAAAAAGTCATGGCACAATCAATAAAAGTAACGTCAAGTGAAATTCTATTCACAGATAAAATCACCTATGAAGAAGAAAAGATGTGTTGCTGTCTACAAATGCAGGATCCAGTTTTTTTTCAGAAGTATTAGAATACTTTTAATTTTAAAAAGGTTTAAACAAGGAAGTAGAGTAAATACAGTTTGTGAACCTGGTCATCTATATTAGAAATATCAGAAAAAGTATTTGTCCACATTTGGAATTTTCTTCATAATTCGGTATTCAAAAAATTTGATGAAATCATGCTTTGAGCATCTACTTTAAAATGAACATATGCTAAATTAATTAAACTAATGAAATTTAGAAACAATTTTATGACGTCTGCTTCTTCTCTTTGTAATAATGCTGTAAAAGTGTAATGATAGTTAAATAGAGATATCTTGTGTTTTACTGTGTGACATTTTTTACTTTTATGTGATATTCTTTTTTGTATCATTACACTTTTGTATGTCAAACATTATATTATGTGCATTACATACAAAGTTGTTGACTTAGTGAAATTTTACTGTCCTAAAATGTAAATTTCCCAACACTACTCAGCCAAGAATTGGCAAAATCCATCAGGTCTTCTGAATTTCATTCCGCTTTAGATTTGCTGGTGTCACTGATTCACTATATTACAATGCCATTGCCCCAATGCTTTAGAGAATGTGACACAATTTCAAGCAAAGCTATAATTCTCAGCCTTAGTTATCTGACTCTTAAGGCATTACGTGAGTTGATTTCCTCTTTTGTGGGGGGATGATATAAAATTTTCATTTTAAAATATAAATGTCAGGGCTTTTCCTGTGGCCTAGTGGTTAAATTTGGTGCACTCCACTTCGGCAGCTCGGGTTTACAGGTTCAGATCTCGGGCACAGTTCTACACCATTCATCAGTCATGCTGTGGCAGCAACCGACATACAAAGTATAGGAAGATTGGCACAGACGTTAGCTCAGAGCTAACCATCCTCAAGCAAAAAAAAAAAAAAAAAGAAGAGCAAAGAAAAAAATTGTGTTTAAGATATTCTAACAATTCTATATTTTGCAACAATTCTTTAGACTAAAATTTAATTTCCATCTCAAATAAAATTGCAGAGTTTTCCAAAACTCTTTTTTATTATTATTATTATTTATTGAGGTCATATTGCCTTTTAACATTGTATACATTTCAGGTATACATTATTATATTTCATTTTCTGTATAGATTACATTGTGTTCCCCAATAGTCTAGTTTTTATCTCTCACCATACACATGTGCTGCTTTACTCCTTTCACCCTCCACCCATCCCCTTTTCCTCTGGTAATCACTAATCTGTTCTCCTTATCTGTGTGTTTGTTTATCTTCCACATAGGAGTGAAATCATATAGTATTTATCTTTTTCTGTCTGCCTCATTTTGCTTAGCATAATACCCTCAAGATCTATCCATGCTGTTGCAAATGGCACAATTTTATCTTTTTTATGGCTGAGTAGTATTCCTCTGTATGTATAGACCACATCTTCTTTATCCAGTCACCTGTTGATGGGCATTTGGGTTGCTTCCGTGTCTTGGCTATGGTGAATAATGCTGTGATGAACATAGGGATGCATAAATTTCTTTGAATTATTGATTTCATGTTCTTTGGATGAATAATCAGCAGTGGAATAACTGGATCAAAAAATTAAAATAGAAATACTTCATACTGTTTTCCATATTGTCTGCACAAGTTTGCTTTCCCACCAATAGTGTATGAGGGTTCCCTTTTCTCCACATCCTCAAAATAGTCAAAGCTATCCTGAGAAAAAAGAACAAAGTTGGAGATATCACACTCTCTGAATTCAAATTATACTACAAGTCTATAGTAAGCAAAACAACATGGTACTGGCAGAAAAACAGACACACAGATCAATAGAACAGAATTAAGAGCCCAGAAATAAAACCACATTTATGGACAGCTAATCTTTGACAAAGGAGCCAAGAATGTACACTGGAGAAAGGACAATCACTTCAATAAACAGTATGGAAAAACTGGACAGCCATGTGCAAAAGAATGAAAGTAGACCATTATTTTACATCACACACAAAAATTAACTCAAAATGGATTAAAGACTTGAATTAAGACCTGAAACCATACAACTCCTAGAAGAAAATATAGGCAGTACACTCTTTGACAGTGTTCTTAGCAGTATCTTTTTGAATACCATGTCTACTCAGTCAAGGGAAACAAAAGAAGAAATAAACAAATGGAACTACATCAAATTAAGAAGCTTCTGCATGGCAAAGGGAACCATCAACAAAACAGAAAGACAACCCTCTACTGGGAGAAAATATTCTCAAATCATATATCCGATGAGGAGTTAATCTCCAAAATATATAACAAGTCATACAACTCAACAGCAAATAAATGAACAAGCCGATCAAAAAACTGGCAGAGGATATGAACAAACATTTTTCCAAGGAAGATATACAGACAGCCAACAAGTACATGAAAAGATGTTCAGCATCATTAGTTATGAGGGAAATGCATAGCAAAGCTACGGGATATCATCTTATATCTGCCAGAATGGCTATAATTAACAAGACAAGAAATAGACGTTGGAGAAGATTTCCCCTCTTAGAGACTCATGTGAGCGTGAACTGAAACATTTCCAACTAGTTAACATTTGTAATTTAATGGTTTTTAAAGTTAAACCACCTGGCATTTTTATACTATACTTAACCAGCTTCACATAGTGAGATTACTTCTAAAATGGTTTATATTGTTCTTTTATCTTTTATCATTTTTTAATCTACATTTTCAGTAAATATTAGACTACACTATTAAAAACATTATTTTTCTTTCAGGTCACTCCAGTGTTAAAGGAAATGCACCAGTCTAAGCAGTCTTTGAGGGAATACTAGCAAATAAAATAAGTACAACTGATGCAAGAATCAATGTGTCACTGTTTCCAACATTTAGAAGTATTTGGTCCACATGTATGCTTGAGCTGTGCCTTGGAAAAACAAATGCTTTTGTAGTGTTTATATGAGGGACCTTTCTAGATATAGCAGACGCTGTCAGTGTCCTGCCAATATCCCTGGACCTTGCTACTTTTTTTTTCCTATATATTAGTCAGATTTCTAAATGTCAACATCTACAAATCTTTGTCTCAGGTCTGCTCTGGCCAGTGAGTCTGGCTGCTTGTAGGGAAGTCCAGAAGTGCCATGGGTTTAACCAATGATTGGCAGAATTGGGTGGATAAGCACTTTATCTTCCTCTTTCTGAGGCAGCATCACAATTATTAAGACGCTCACCTTGGTTGAATTAGAATGGAACACACGTAGAAGAAAGTGCACGGGCCAGTGTAATATTTTTGAATTTTCCAAAAGGAAGGAACATTTGAGAATGATCAGGCACAATGAATTGTAAAGTCAGTGAAGTCATTTGATTGTTCTTAATTATCATTAACAGACTTAAAAACAATAATTTGTGGGTTCAGGTCAGCTCGAAATCAATTCGAGGGGTAATGTGAAAGTCAGATCAATTTTCTATAAGTATTGAAAGCTTTTCTTTTCTTCAGCAACTGGACAGCCAATTGTGATGGAAGGATTTAATGGTAGAGCAGCGAAATTGCTAGACGTTTGAATTTACAGTCCCTGCAAGTCCCTGTGCTAAATCAGTCCATGATAGGGAAGGAGTGAGTTTCAGCCACATGGGATGAGGATATGTGAATGAATGTGCTAGATTCTCCTGAAAGCACTGGGCAAGCAAAAGTGGACACCTCTCCCTTGTGTAGAATAGTTGCCTTTGTGTGAAGACTGGAGGCCTTCTTTCAGTTAGATAGCTTGCTGGATGATCTTACTATATCAAGAACCACGAAGTGCTTGACATCTTTCCTATTTCATAGCTAACATTTTAGTTTTACAGATTGTAGTAAAAAACACAAGACTCTTGTTTCAAAAACAAAAGGTAATATTCATACCATACCAAGCATGAGAATATTTGCAACTTGCCCCTTGTAAAACAAAATCCTACACACTTTTCCACCGTTACTCAACAAGTAAGATTATGGGGCATATCCTCCCCTTCTGATTCAAGAAAAAAGTCAGCTTGAATGTTTAATCTGAGAATATGCATGTGTATATTATTGACGTAAAAAGAACCAATCGAAAAAGAAGCCAACAAAGGATGCTGTATCACATTTCTAATCTGTGTAACTAACATCTACCTTTGTTGACTATACTACTTTTGATTAGGGCACACCATAGATGACAAGAAAAAAATAAATCTCAGAATAAGTGCAGTTCAAATGATAGAAGTTCAATTATATCTAAAATAAAAGCTCAGAGGAATGCAAATAAGATCAGGCATGCAGGCTCTGTTGCCTTAAGTCCTCCCAAACCTAGGATGAAGTTGTACTCACCACTCCACATTCTGTAATGTGGCCTACATATCCACTGTTCGAGACTCGGACCATATGCCAGCAGAAAAGGAACAAACACAAAGCATTAAGTTAGTGACTCCAGAGGCTTTTCTGCAGCTCTTAGCTGTGATCCTCTGCCTTTGCATATCTCTCTAGATTTCAGAGTGGCAGTTTCCCCTGAGACCTCAATTCCCTGAAGGATCCAAGAAAACATGTTGATTTTTTCAATTTTCTAATTTTTTTCTTGTTGTCATAATGGCAGTGACAACTTCTAAGCTCTTTACATGTCAGAGCTGAAACCAGTAGTGTTTGCTTCTTTATTTCTTGCCTGAACTTCTGAAATAGGCTTCTAACTGGTCTATTTTTTCTCCTCCCATTTACTCTGATTTTGCAACACAAAATCTAGGATTTTCTTTCAGCATCATAAGTTTCCAATGGATTCCCATCACATCTACAATAAATATCAATTCCTTTCTTCAGTCATCAAGGCCTCCATGCCCAAGTGTCCTCAGAGTCATCCCCTACTTGTCTCGCTATTCACCACTATGCTGCTTTCTTGTGTTGAACAAGCCAAACTTGTTATAGATTCTTCACTATTGTACTTGGTGTTTTTTTCGCCTTAAATTCTGTCAAAGTGGCTCAGTCACTCATTTCACTTAGGTTTCTTAAAAATATCTCATCATCATCACAGTCATTGCCTAATAGTTGAATCTAAATTCAATAGCCAAGTAGACCCACTGCATCATTTACTGTTTTACTTTTCTTCATAGCATTAACACTTCCAGAAATTAAGTGACATAATAAAGTATTTATGTATTTGATATCTGGTGCTCTACTAAAATATAAGTTCCATGAGTTTAGGGAACTTTTCTTGCTTGTTCACTACTGCAAATTTGGCATCTAACATATGTATGACAGGTGGTAGGTGATCAATAGCATTGACTATATGAATGAATAAATCTCTGATATCCAGACTAGGGTGCTTCTAAATGTTGAATGTCCAATGAAGCTGATGGGAACACAAGATCAGTAAAAAGTCTTTGTATGTAAAATACCTCTGAATTTTGTAAGAAGAATGCTTTTGTAAATTATCTCTCATTCTCTCAGTTGCCTTTGTTGTTTATTACATGATATGGACTTTTGCAATGATATCAGAGGGCTTAACCAAAACGGGATCGAAAAATACATGACAACACACATGTGGGTTAAATAAATGCAAAGTATTATGTTACTCCTTTGAGGTAGGCTTTTTACTCTTATTTGCCTATCAGCTTTTATGAATTATTGCATTAGTAAAGCACTCTGAGATTACGCAAGTTAATCTTCAAGTCTTCACTCTGTTAGCCTATAAAAATTAGGAGAAATATTTCAAAATTCCACTATCACATTCAATGAAGAATGTTATGATCACATTCTGAAATTATATAATGAACTATTCTGAAGATATGTTTTGCATAATTTGAACTCTGAAAGGAGAATTTCAAATATTGAAATATTGGATGTGGGAATTGCAGCATACTTTTTTTAAAGTCGTAATTGTTGAAGTTGTTATATCTTCACACTCCAGGAAAATCACAGTATGCCAATGAGTTTGATCATTTTAATCTCTTAGAATATATCTCTCTGGCTTCTAACACCAATATTACTTCATTTATGCCTATCCCATTAAATTTTATGGTTCATTTATCAATGTTATTCAAATTATAATAATATGTCAGGAGTCACGCTATTAAAATATTATAAATTTAAAAGTGTAACAGTGAAAAATACAGCTTTCCATTTTTTGATGAGGTAAAGAAATAATATGAGCAGTGCCTTCTTTTCTCAAACTCATTCTTGAAGGATCCACGGAACTCACAGGCAAGTTGTCAAAATCAAACAAATGTTAACGGGAAGTTTGGGGAGCACTAAAAAGTGGATGGGTTCACATTTATGTGGTAACTGGAACTCAGAGGAGAAGATGGAAGAGTCTCATAGATAGGAGATATTGGAGAGAGTGAGAAAATGTGTTTTAGGTGATCATTTTAACGCTTTCTGCTAGCCACTGGAGGATAGTCAGATGTTAGCCAGCTGAGCACCGGTAGATTTAGCAGATTGGCCTCTGATGTCTTTTTGAGCCCTGGTAGTGTGGTGATGGTTGACAACAAGAACATAAAGACTGGCTGTCCCCTTAAGATTCCCTTCTACCTACCAACTTAAGTCCTCCAAAAGTTAGAAATATATAACATGAGAAAAAAATTTCCACAATATTTTTAATGTCTGTAAAATCAGTTCAAATATTAGCTCAAAAATTTGAACCAGTCTTTGAAAGCTCTCTATTATTTTATAAAGTCAAAAAAAATGAATCTCCAGACCATTAGGGAAATACTTTGATTTCTCTTTTATTCCTTTGGAGATAGGTAAGGGCTATCCTGGAGGGCAGCCGCCAAGAATGAATTCGAAGTGCATAATGACTATTCCATTAAATGTCTTTTGATGCTTTGATTTTAATTCTTCAATATTAATGTTTTTCAATGTTAAAAAAGGTACTAAATTTTGCTTTGAAAATCCTACCAGAATATTCGTCCTTGCGTGTAGTTCAGCTTGGTAAATTGGATAACTGATTTGTCAGTATGAAATAAATGCAATTGAATATTTGGAGAATGACTTCATTCATTAGTTACATGACTAAAAATAGCTACAGGAATTTGCATATGTCTCTTTCTACATCCCTCCATGAGAAAGTTGATAACTAACACCATCTACTTCAATATCCCCATTTTTTTTTTCTAATGTAGGTGCACTATGCTTATGAGGGTATTTACCTCTTAACTTCTTATTTCCACCATACACAATGTCACAATCCTAACATTAGTGTTGGTTAGCTGAAGGGGAAGTAAAGAAAACTAGGATATGATTTCCTGAATTTAGATTGTGATATGTCTCCAATTTTAAGCAGGTCATACCTAATTTCAGTTCTGGCTTCAACATACTTGTTGGTGGTTTGATGTTGAACATTCTGTTTAACCTATCTTAATCTCAGTTACAAACTTAATTTGTAACCTGCAGAATACAGGGCCAGTTTTCAGAGTTGGCAGGCTCTAGTGAGATGAGTATGGCAAAACAAGCACAACATCAGGCACGTAGAATTCAAAGCATTTTGTAATGGTTATTAAATAAGCATATTGCATGCAAATCAGAAGTGAGAATTAACATAAACTGATTAGTAAGTTATTGAGCAACCCAAAATAATTTTTACACGTCAAAAACTGGGCATAATAGTTAGATTCTATGTAACTATAAAATTATGGCAGTGTGTAGGAAATACACAACCCTGGAAAAATGAAACAAGTCACTGTAAAAACTACAAATTTAAATTTTATTTATTTAGTATATATAAACCCAAAGCATCACCTATTACATATTATGGCATGTTACATATTGTGACTTCTGTGATTTTTGTAACTGAAAATTTATTACAATCAGAATTCATTTCAAACGTTCCATTACCTCTCTATTTCTTGGGCTAAAGACTGTCTCTGTTTACTTCGGGGTACTTCAGTGTATGTATGATTATTTTGCATCTAATAAATATTTTGCTACAGATGCTAAATTGGCATCTTTTTGTCCTCCTTTCAAAAATTGTTTAGACTATTGAAAATTCTAAGGGAATTGTCCCTTTCTGACAATTTCTTAGTATCAGAAAGAAATACTGATTTATGCTCTTCAGGAAATGGTCCAGGACATATTGGTTAGAAACACAAGTCTATCTATATACTTTATGTAACTTTAACTTGCACTGATCATATTCTATACGGTTGACTGAGGAAATCCATATATTAATTATACAGATTTAGTTATATGGTATTGAATGACACAACTTTTTAATAATATATAATGCCTTCAAAATTCCATCTGTGCTCTTTGAAGCCATGAAAGTATCATTTTTCCTTATCTGTAATTTTATGAGGTCTGAACATGTAGGTTTGCCCTTGGATATTTAGTTCCTCATTTCATTCTGTCTGTTGATTATTTTTAGAAAGAAGATATTACATAATCACCTAAGAGAATTTTGCACTTATTCCTGGAAACCATGAGATTTGTTAGCCTCCAAACAGTAATATTTCATTAACACTTAGTCATTATTTCTCATAGCAAATGAGCAGATACTAGAGTACATGGAGGGGCTGGCCTAGTGGCCCAGTGGTTAAATCTGCTTTCGTGGCCTGGGGTTTGCCTGCCCAGATCCTTGTGTGGACCTACAGCACCGCTTATCAAGCCATACTGTGGCAGGCATTCCACATATAAAATAGAGGAAGATGGGCTCAGGGCTGATCTTCCTCAGTAAAAAGTGGAGGATTGGAGGTGGATGTTAGCTCAGGGCTAATTTTCCTCAAAAAAAGAAGAAAAAAAAAAAAAAAGAGGGGCTGGCCCCGTGGCCGAGTGGTTAAGTTCGCGCGCTCCGCTGCAGGCGGCCCAGTGTTGCGTTAGTTCAAATCCTGGGCGCGGACATGGCACTGCTCATCAGACCACGCTGAGGCAGCGTCCCACATGCCACAACTAGAAAAACCCACAACAAAGAATACACAACTATGTACCGGGGGGCTTTGGGGAGAAAAAGGAAAAAATAAAATCTTTAAAAAAAAAAAAAAGAATAAAGAAAAGAAAAAGGGATGACTTTATCAAGGGGGAAAGGTAATATTTTGACAGCTAAATAACTTTTCCTGTTTTATGGAATATATAGAAATTCAATTCTTTTTTGCTTAGCCGTTGATTATACTACAATCTTTTAGGGTCCTGATAGTAATTAGTCTTTTATCTATGACTTGTCAGTTAACAAAGCAAAATTCATAATTAAAAACCACTGACATGTAGAAAAAAACTATTTTTTATTCTAATTGACTGTTTTCATTTAAATTATTGATTCAACTACTATACTTTACTGAGTGATCATATATTGAACTGTATCTTAGTATATCTTAGCGAGTGATCACTCTGACGAAGTCAGTGTGATACCCGTCTAAATTCTTTACAATATTCTTGTTAAGAATAATTATTTTTTGCAATGTCTGGGAAACTGAAGTTCTGATTTCATATCCTTAATATGTGGAAGCTAAGTAGTTTTTATTGGTTATTAGTTCATTGTTTACTAACTTTAAGCTAAAAATATTAGAGATATATTACAAACAGTTCATAACAAATGGAATTTTGACTGCACACATTGTGCTATTTGTTTCAATTTATCCAAGAGAATAACACAATTAATCACTTGTTTACTGGTTAGGAGCCTCGTTATTACCTTCCATGTGCATCACTCTCTATTTAGGTAAGAAAGAATTGCAATAGCACTGTTATCAATTGCTGCTGAAAGTAATCCACTGGTAATTAAATGACAAACTAAGAAAAAGCAATAGTACAAAATCAACTAGTATTTTATTACCCAAAAATATTAAATATCAAAATACATAATGAATGAAAGTATCACTTGACTTCAACTAAGGAACTCAGCTACTATTTTACAGGAGATGTAGATAGAGTAACTCAGGGAAATGGTTGTAAACTGTAGCTAAATATTTATATCTGTATATGCTCCCTTTCTCTTTATCCACTCATGTGCAAGTGTTTTGACAATCCCCCAAATGGAAGGTAGAGTTATTTCATGCTTACTATGTACCGAGTATGAGAAAGTATTAGCTTTGTTTCAGAACTTAGAAACTAAACAGGATTCTCCATTGTGTGTGTTGTGGAGGAGGGCATTGAGTGGGTCAGTCCCACAGTCAACTTTCAAGTCAACATTTCTGTTAGTCCTGCTTACACAATGTAAACAAAATGTGCCTTTTATTTATTGGCCCCGACTGTATATTGTAATCTCTTTAAAATAGTTAGACTCCTATTTCTTCTTTATGTAAATTCATGCATTGTTTGCATGATTAGTACTCACATTCTCCAGAAAATGGCTTCACTTTTGTTCTATTCATAGCTTCCTTGATAAGACCATCTTTTCGAATATTAGTAAAGTTAGTGTGGATACTCTGTTTGCAGATTTAAATACAGTTTCAAATGTTATTGTTTATTGGCCCAACTATTGCTGAAATACAATTTATGTAACATTAATTTTCATTTCAAAATCTTTGTTATTTGCATGTTTGTACCATGAATTATATACATGGTGAAAAACAACTTGAGTGGCTATTGTATCTTGCTCTACTCTCTGGTAATTAATCTCACTACCTATCTCTTCTCTAGTCATTGACTTCAAATATATATTTCCTCTGACCTCTAAGTATTGGAAGAAAATATCTGTCTTTTCCTTTTTTTTCCTCATAGAAATAGTAGATTCTAGGCAAAATAAAAGTGAAGATGATACATTTTTTGTTCGATATGGTTTTCAACTTACTCCTTTTTCAAAAAATCCACTTCCCCAATTCCAAGCAATAGGATAAAGGGGAAAAGCAGCTGTATTTAATATATTGAATCAGAAATGTGAATTCTCATTTTAATTAAATGAGAAGAAAAGTTAATCTTTAATTTTCTAAGTATTGGACATTCTGTTCGTTACATTTACACAGTGCAAACTCAAACAAAGGAAGCTGAAAATTTTGGTCATAACAGCTGTCAACTTTCAAGACTATTTCAAAAATTGTTTTTGGAAAATAAATACAAAGGTGATCAATTGCATTCCCCCTAGCTATTTGTAGTTTTATCTTCTTGTAATCTGCCACATCTGGTTAGAATAAAATTAATTCTTAAAAAATTAACCTTTGTTCAGTACCAAATAACCAGTTTTAATTGTTTCATTTCAATTACTGCAATATAGACATAAATTTATTCTAAATCAAAAGAGGTTATGAAATGTTGGCTTACTGTTTAACTAAGATGATTAATAATATATTTTTATTTACAGTTATAATTTTTTATATTTAGAGTTCATATTTAGTTGATTTCATGTATATTTCAAATTACATGCATAATAGTTTTACAATATTTCAGATTTTATACATATATGAATATATATAATATTCGAACATATTCTGATATTTTTGAAATGTTAAACACTTAAATAAAATTTTATTTACCAATCCTGTTTTATCTAGTGTAGAATGCAGGACATACGTCTCAAGCAGATATTATCTTTTATTTCAAAACATACTAATGATTTGAAAAAACAAATATATGTATTTGATTTTCCATGTATCTCTTAAACATTAAAAAATATTTTTTTGTATTCATAATTTAAATTGACTAGTTTGACTCAGAATATTTTTTAAAAAGAATAATAAAGTGATTAGTTTTCATTTCTCTCCAAATCATTATGTTCCTTCACAAAATGTTTAATCTGAAATAATCTTAGTAGGGTACCTACCAATATAATTGGTAAAATATAAATGATTTCCCCCCAAATCCTCAGTATATTTCTTCTGACAGCTGACTAAATTAAACAATTAAAGTAAATATAATTTAAGAGCAAGTAACAAACAAGTATTTTCCAAATATGTGTGTAATCACCATGTTAATCTCCAGTGAAGCTCTTGGTTTATGTCATGCTTTTTTTCCCCTCCAAAATGACTAAACATTCTTATCATTGCTATTTTACAAGTTTTATTTCTAGCTGAAAATTCATTATGCTGCCATGTCCTTATGACTTTTGATTTTCATTAGCGATCATTATACTACAGGGAAATAATCATATCTCAGAGACAATAAAAGTCAGGTCTTCTGAGTCTTGATTGCATAGCATTCTGTTTTTAAATTAATGTCTGAACATTGAGATCAATTACATTTTTAAAGAAAATATTTTCTGCACAACAAATTGCAATTTAGATTGTCTTGTGAGAAGTTCATTGTCGTAAAGTGTAATTTAAGAAAATTCTTACCACTGCTTGGGTATGATAAAATGGAAACTGATAAACATTAACCCCAACAAATAGATAAGAAAATAGGAAATGAAAGTTGTCTTTAAGGTGTTGAAATGTTTTAGGATCAATTTTCAAATGAGATGATTAATGTAATAACATCAACTAAAGCAGACTACTTAAGAAATAATACAGGGAAAATAGGAGTGTCAGTGAATACCTTGCATCTCATGAACATTTTGCACCATGGTAACATAGCTTTCTCTCAGGCGGCAACATCTCTAACACAAAATTCAAACAGAGTTCTCTTTTTAGTTGGATAAGCAGAAAAGTATATTTCATATATTGAATCAGAGAATGAAACAATATTGAGAAAATAAAAAACAAAACCATTTTACCCAGCTATGTCTGAGTTCACATTGGTGAACAACCCCTGGCCCTATGTGCCAAAAAGCAGATGTTTTGAACACATTCGGTAAGTTATAAACAACCTCAGGAAATGAGGTTTAGTTTTTCACATCAAAATAATCTTCACCTTTGAATCCCAAGTTACAGTTCTGATAATAATTGTGCAAAGTGCTTTTCCTCCTGTCACAGGAGTAGATATTGAGAGCAACCCTGGGGATGATGCTGGACCATAGATTTTGTGAAATTAACTCAAATATCAGCTCAGTGACTCAACCTAGGGTTGACTTCCAATGCTAGCACTTCGAACTTGACCTTAAGGAAAAATAGTCTCTCTTTCACCTAAGGTGAAAGTGAATAAAAAATCCAATAATTGAGAATCAGAACTAATGCTAAAAATTAAATGCACATAAAACTGCAACGTGCTCTTTAGAACAGACATAGAACACACCAGAGTTCAGGAAGTGCAGATATTGTCCGAATCACTGGAAATATTTAAAATGCCAATCTTTCGGGGAAAGCTTTAAAAACTCTTGCTTATACCCTCATCATGTGTTGACTGTTTTATTCATGACGTGTACCTGGGTAGTGTGCACATTTTATAGTTCTCCCAACACATGCACAATGTTGTTAGCTCTTTATTGTCTAATGGAACACAGCAGCTAATCGCATATCCTTCTTTGCAAAGGGGCATGGTAAGTTTTGCACAACACGAAAACATGTGAATATGGGACGTGACTAAACTCCATAATGAAAGTGTAAATGGATATGAATTAATATACTATTAAATGGGAATTTTGGATACTTATATATTTTTAAAGGATTTGATCTTAAATCTCTGAAACATGAGGTTTAATATTTCACCATAATATTGGAATTTTTGCAAAAAGATCTATAATTCAAAAGTCACAAGCATGTGCAAAGTACTTTGTTACAAATATTAAAACACTGTTGCTCTTTGTAGACACAAATACTGAAAAAAAATCCAGTTGTTTTAAATATAGTAATATTTTTTAGTCGCATGGATACTAAAATAGAAAGTTCACTAGGGATAGAAAGACTGAATTAGAATCACACATCTGTCACCAGTATACTTATTCAAAACTTGGCAATTTAATTAACTTCTCTGTACTTCAGGATTGTTATTATAAATAGCAATGAGAAATCTACCCTCAAATATTTGTTGTGAGAAATGTATGAGTCAATGCAGAAAAAGACCTGGAGGCTGATGACCATGCAAAAGTGGTCCTCAAAAAAAAAGACCCTTACAAATACATAATGCTGCCCTAAAATCACTTCTTAATAAAAATATTTAATAAGTATAAGAAAGGTAAATTAAATTAAATTGAAGAGATTTAAAATGATCTCACGTATGCATGCATAGTAGAAACTAGGTTATTAAAATGCAAACCCAGATAAATAGTTGCTTTATTTTTATTTACTTTTTATATAACTTCTCCCCATATTTTTCTGTAGGTAGGCATTAGAAACAACTAATTAAATTATATATTTCTCCTTAATATGAATTTTCAAATATAACACATTGACTGAATAAAATATTATTTACCATACTTTTTTTTTTTACAAAATATTAAGTGACCACAACTTCAATTTTCAAATGAAGGTTCTTTTTATAACATTTCCTTCTTGAAATTTGCCATTTAACAACACTGGAATATTATATCTGTGGAATTTGCACTATTCGGTGCTGTTTTAGAGAAAGTCATTGAATCTGGAACGGATTAGAGAATACTGGACCCTATCAATATTTAAACTGGCTTTTTCATAGACATTAATAAACTATGTATATGGATATAAAGAGCCAAATTTCCATGACACTTTGCATGAAAATAGAGTAGGAGGAGTATCCTATTAGAAATCAATAAATACACGGGGGTAACTTAGATCTCTTGTGCGCAAGGAAGACAAATCCATATCCTAAGTAAGTGTTTATTTCAGTAAGTACTAAACGCTGCTCCTTCCATAATGGAAGCATTTCTGTGTAGTCAACCTGCCATCAGGTAGCTGGCCAATCACCCCAGGGAAAGCTGCCTTACTGGGGACTCAGTGCTGATCTTTGCTGCTGACAAATTAGGCAGTCAGCATTTGGCCTTGGTGAGTAGACGTCCGTGTTGCTGAGCCCATGCATAACTTCCATCCCTGCCACCATAGCCGCTTTGTTCACTTTGAGCCCATTGGGCAATGACAGAGTTGGCTGGGGAAAGAGGCTGACTGTATCTACAAAAGGGATCATGCTATTGTGAATGAAAATGGGTCCCCTCTCCTTGATCTAACAGGTGAATCTAGCAAGCAAGCTGCATAGGCTTAAAGTTAGTACAGTAAAAATCCATGCTCTACTGTGAAGCCCCATGCAGATCTCATACGCCTGTGTCTAAATGCCCTTGCAACCTCTTGCCTCATGACTGAAGATGCCAGCAGGATGAATGAGCAACAAGAAGAGTTAATAGTAACCTCGCTCTCACATTTCCCAGCTGCATTTCTTAGAGACTGAGGGAAAAAGTGACGAGTCTGGTCCTTGCCTCCCTCTACACATAGATAACACCAACATTACAAGCCTTGTTTGATGTATAACCAAAACGTTCTTGTTACCCTTGATGTATATGACTACTAGATGTGTAAGTCCTTTCCTGCAGAGGCACTGCTTTGTGAAAAGATATATAAACTGCACTCAGATCTGTAGACCTTGGAGCAGTTCCTCAGAATACTCTGTTGGACTGTTTCCCGGGATTCGAATTCTTCACCTTGATTACAGAATAAACTGTTTTGACGAACCTTTGCCCAGACTCTTTATTTCAGTTGACACTACCCACTTGATTATTAAAATCCTTCTCTGCTGGATTTAACTTTTGGTGCGCCTTCACAAAGCACACAAATATCTTCTCTTTTTTTGCCCATTCAGAGCCATTCCACATACCTCTTCCCCAAATTTCTTTGTCATCAGTTCTCCAATCATGTTCCTCCCAAGGCACGGACTATCCCGCCAAGCCCATAAATCAACATACAATTGCACATCTGGCCATTTCTAATTTAAAGCCAAGAGAACAACAAGGAGGACTGCTTGACTTTCTGCCCCCTGGGAGGATTTCCCTATACCACTCTCCTTCAAAAATGTCCCAGAGAGGTGCTGTGGTGCTCTAGCCATCCACATTCAGAACCATCTGTAAACCAGGCTAGGGTCTTCTCTCACTCTGTCAACTCTCCGTAAGGTTCTAAGTGCAAGCTGGGAGAGAGCAGAATTTTTTGAAAACATGGAAAAGATGCTATAAGAATTTCTTAAATTATAACAGGGTGTTTCTTAACAATATACAAGGAGAATGAAGGACGATCTCAGATGGAGCTGAGCTGGGAAGATTTTATGGGAAGAAAATAGTTGAGGAATGAGAAGAGCTAAATGGGGTATCAATGAAAACACTAAAGGAGATAGCTTACTGTAACGAGTTGTCCTTCAATTTTGAAGGAGGAATCGGACATCAGGCAAGCAAGCATGAGGCTAAAATAAAATTAACTAGCTCCAGGCTTCCTAGTATTTCTCAGATTCTCTCAAAGAGGAGTGTTTAAAAAAATTATGTTTTGTAAGAGCCAGAAGAGTTCAGATGACAAAGAGCTGAGTGGGGATGGGGAGGAAGACGAAATTCTGGATCAGCTATAGAACCACAGGGGCGAGTTTGGACTCTTGTCCCAAACAGTCAAGAGGGCCAGAAATATATGCCACAAGGGCAGCATTTGGAGACCTTGGGAAATGAGAACAATTTGTCAAAAATATAAATTGGGGGACGATCCCGGCAGAGGAGTTGAAATAAACTCCAGTATTCTCGGTTGGCTTTTGTTTGTTTTTGCTGAGGGACTGACCGGAATACTAATTGCATTTAAGGTACCAAAGGAGAGAGGACAGGGATTTACAAATGGAATAATGGGAAGAGATTTAATAAAATCTTTGCAAATTCTTTCTTGCCAGATGCAGTGCTCGTCGCCTGATGGCTCCTGGTAGGCATTAAGTTGCTGAGTCTCATAAAACTCGTTGCTCCAGTCATGAGTTCTCATGTCTTATGATGAATTTTTGTTACACATATCATATGCCTGAAAAGAGGTGGGAAACGTCATATGCTATTTAAAGCCAGATTTTGTTTACTATATATTTATCATTCAATAGATTTTTCATAAATTATAAACAATGATATAATTGACAAGCAAATTTACTCACTAAAATTTAGAGGGTAAACTTTTGTTGCTGAGCTTTAAGTTCAGATCTTAAGAAAATCAATATGAAATTTTACTATTTGGATGACAAGTTTCTAAAAAAGAATGATTCTTCCTTAGAGTATAGAATGTTCCTTACTCATCAGAGGACATAAATATCTCCAAATGGAAACATTACTAGCATTTTGAATTCGACTCTCTGTCCCTACATAAGAGAGGTGGTGGTGAAGTTTTTAAGCTCCAATGATCTCTAGAGCCCCTTTCCTAACATATTTACCATAAATAAAATGTCATTAGTCATATGGAGGCTGACGTTCAAATTGTTTTTCACATTATTTAAAATTATGGTCTCAAACAATGTTTACCATATTTTTTATTGATAAGTAACATCTTTCAAGAATCAAAATAATAGTCATATGTTGACCTGTCTGTATTGTTGAAAAGCAAAATAGTTTGTGACCTTGGGCAGGCAAGTTGATGAAAGCCTTTGGCCTCTATTTCATAACCTTTAAAATGGGGATAATAAGATACCTATCTCATAGGGTTATATGAGTATTAAAGAAATTAATATTTGTCAAATACTAAGAAGTATATCTAACAAATGTTAAGCAATAAATACATTAAAACAAGCAAACAAATAAATAACCTGAAGATGCTTTTTGGTTTCAAGTTTTCACTTGAGCACACCATTAACATTCATTTCTCTTATCAAGATAAAAAGAGGTCTTATTCTTTATTTTCTATAAAAATTATGGTGCTGATATACGTGTGAATATTATGATATACTTACTGTATTATACAAAATATGAAAATATATTTCAATGGCTTACAAAACAGGTTCTTAACATCCATATTTTCTAAATATGTTATATAACAAAATATTAATTTGGGAAAAAACAAAACATGGTAAAATTAAGTAACTGAAAATGGTTTCCTTTAATTAGAAATATTAAGCCCGATTAATTTCTCTTCATGGGGGTAATCAGAGTTGGTAAACTTTTATTAATTTAGGAGGGATGAAAGAAAACTTCTTGCTTACCATACACTTGCTGATTTACATTTTCATCCCCAATAGATAATATGAAGACATTATTGAGCACTATCTACATGTGGTGAAATTTGATCACCGTTCTACATAAAGCAAGTCTTTTGATGCAATGATATAATTCTTCAAATTACAACATTAATCTAAGACATCAATTAACTATCCATAAGAAAATATTACTCCCAGTTCCTTTCTACTTAACCAAATTTTGCTCGCAGTAAGGATATTGATATACACATAGTTTTGTTTTTGTTTTTTTTTTTAAGGAAGATTAGCCCTGAGCTAACATCGGCCACCAAACCTCCTCTTTTTGCTGAGGAAGATTGGCCGTGAGCTAATATCTGTGCCCATCCTTCTCTACTTTATATGTGGGATGCCTGCAAAAGCATGGCTTGAGAAGTGGTGCGTAGGTCCAAGCCCGGAATCCGAACCAGTGAGCCAGCCGAGCCTGCAAACTTAAATGCCATACTACCAGGCCACCGCCAAATATGTGTTTTACAGGGAGGGCCTATGTGATCAGATGTCTAGAGATCTCCTTGAATGAAGGATCAAAGTGCTTTCTGGGAATATTTTAAGGGAAGGGAAAACCAAGGTTCACAAAGTTTGCTGAGGACATTGGGTCGGTAAGAAATGCTGTGAAGAAAGGAGATTACTTTTAAAAACTTTTGATTTGATACAACTTTAAACTCACATGGAAATTGCAAGAATAGTACTATGAATTTCCATGTACCCTTTACCCAATTTTCTAGCTTTTGTTTGTCTCATTTGTTTTATAATTCTCTCTTTTGATAAATTTACATATATGCACACATTTATTTTCAGAACCATTTGAGAGCAAGTTGGACGTATTGTGCCCTTTTACCCTAAATAATTCAGTTTGTACTTTCAAGGGAAAAAAGAATTATCTTATATAATCACAGAGTTTTAAAAGTTGGAAAATTTAACATTGAAATACTGTAAGTAATAAAATGAAATAATATAAATAATAAAAATCAGATAGTCTACAGTTCGTATTTAAATATCAATTGTCCAAATAATGACCTTTATAGTGTTTGGGTACTATTACCCTTCCAGGGTCCAGGAGGGATCATAGACGGTATTTAATTGGCATATCTCTTTAGCCTCCTCTAATCCGGAACAGTTCCACAGCTGTTATTTCTATTTCTTGGTCTTGACATTACTGAAAATTACAGGCCAGTTATTTTTATACAAGGTCTCTAAATTGACTTTGTTTGATGTTCCCTAAGGATTAGATTCACATTACGCTCTTTGTCAGGCACGATACATCATCGATATTGTGTCTTTCTTCACACTTCACACCTGAGGACACATGAAGTCATTTTTCCCAGTATTGACAATGCTAGGCCTGATCACTTGTTTAGGGAGGTGCCCTAAGTTTTCTCCTCTGTAATGGAAATTAATAAGTACCACTAATTAATAAGCATGCTATAAGTATCTAATTTGAAATTATATAAATATCTTGTTCCTCATCAAACTTTAAACCACTAACCTTAGCCCATATTTATGAGGATTTTCTAAGATATTCATATATATGCAAAATTTTGCATTCTATTACAAAAAAGATCCTTCTTTCCTTCCTTTTTTCTTTATTGCTTTATTTAATGAGTAATATAATGCATTGTGACATGATTTGCTTTGATAATATGTGAGGAACATTATTGTGAATAGAACTTAGTGTATATCCACTCAAGTCATACTCTTGCCCATCTTCTATGGATTGTGTCTAGGTATAGAATTTTGCGAATGAAAGCGAAAAGAATTCAATGATATATGAAGAAAAACAGGCAATACATCTTAACTATTTATATAACAGGATATTTCCATAAATTCAAGAAAAGTGCTCTCCTGACTTCCAGAGAGAAGCAAATGACAATGTCATCACACATCGTTGACCCAGTATTTTATACACTAAAGGAGACCAGGCCAATATCTTGGACACAATAAAAGAAGGAACCATTAGAGACGACCCTAGATCCTTGACCTCAAGCCTTTATTGCCTTGATATAAACATGGAGAAATACTTACAGTACATAATACTTTTGGAAATCACCTGAACTCTGTTAATAGTGGCAACTCTAGCAACCATTGCCATTAGTGGCATTTTGGGGAATTCAGAGTAGTTGGCGTTAGATTACGAACACAGTAACCTGAAACAAGAGAGAAGAAAATCAGTGGCAGCTGTTTGGTAGTGGTATATGTAGTACCTTGAAGGTCTAAAATTCTGTATTTATGCAAAACCAATGAAAACAAACAAATGAAAAAGGTAACAAAAAATAAAGAAATATCAGCAATTTGGTTACCATTGGTTGGCTACTATATGTACTTATGATTATTTGACTTAGTATTTTAATAATTTAAAAATAACTATAAATTGATATCTCTTTTCCATCCTCATTTAAATGTTTATTTCTGATGAAACACACATTAAAAACAAACCAACAAACATACAAACAAAAACTAACTTTTTGGGCCTGGCACAGTGACATAATGGTTAAGTTCGCACTCTCTACTTCAGTGACCCAGGCTTCACCAGTTTGGATCCTGGGTGAGGACCTACATACCACTCATCAAGCCATGCTGTAGCAGCATCCCACATAGAAGAACTAGAAAGATTTACAAGTAGGATATACAACTATGTACTGGGGCTTTGGGGAGAAAAATAAAAAAGTGGAAGATTGGCAAAAGATGTTAGCTCAAGACCAATCTTCCTCACCAAAAGGTATACCAAAAAAAACCCAAAACAAGACAAAAAAAAACCTTTTGGGTGTTATTTTGCTGACTTGTCTAGAAATTCTCCTTCTATAACTCTACCTACAAATGATAGTCAGACCTCAGATATTTCCTCCATATGGTGCCATGTATCCATACATCTGCAAAAATCTGAGTAATTAACTGAAATGTACTACTTCCTTTTCAAAGTTTTATGACTTATAAGTAATCTTTAAATTACCTTTTTAATTACAAAATTAAATTGTGTAATGAATGTTGACTATCTAGAGGTTGTCTGACATCTCTTGTATACCACTTCGAAATTTCTTGGATTCTCATAGTCTTATTCTAACTGCTGCTAAAGTGATCAACTCTGTGTGTTCCAACCAACTCAGGCAGATGCAACTTGCAAGTACTTCAATTCATATGCATACCACTTGCGTCTCACCTAATGCCTTGAGGTGCCCATGCATGCACAACTCAGAAGTGTCTGAGATTTAACATCCCTAGGAGTGAAACATTTGCAAATTGGAGACTGGAACTGATGAACCAAGTCCTCCCCATCGATATTTCAGAAGAGTTGCAGGGACTCTCAGAGGACATTCCCACCAGGTCCACCAGTCAGTCCCACTTGAGGCAACCATTTCAGCTCCATAGTCACCTGTATATTGGCTTTCTGTTCCTTGCTTCATTCTCCTCGTCCTTCCTTGTTCCTTGGGTTGCATTCCTTAACAGAATACTATCAAAGATGCCGTCGCCTCACTTGCTGTCTGAAAAAACTTATTCTAGAAAAATGTGACAGCCTTTACAAATATATTTAACTGACATAAATTTAATCAACATGAACAATTTAAATTTGGATAAAATGCTGAAAAATAAGGCCTTATGAACTCTGAAGAAATTTTTGTTAAGTTCCTTGGATTTTTATTATTTTGCCTTTTCCTAAGCCATTCTTTTAACATAATGAAAAAAACACATGACTAATAAGTGGTCTTTTTAAAGTGCCTTTTGCCTTTAATCAGCATTGTACTAATTACGTTTCTGAGTATATAATTGTCTTTGCTCTCCTGAAAAGGAAAAACAATCAGTTTTCATGAGACAAAGATTTTGTCCCCGAATGTGAAACAATTTCTTTAAATTCCTCAAATTATAACCGTATAGGTTTCCTTGCAAACCATAATTACACAAGTGTCCCTATAATTTCTCTCAATACAGGTTTAGCTCAAGTCTTTTTTTTTTAAAGAGTGGCACCTGGGCTAACAACTGTTGCCAATCTCCTTCTTTTTTTTTTCCAAAGATTGGCACCTGGGCTAACAACTGTTGCCAATCTTTTTTTTTTTTTTTTTCTGCTTTATCTTCCCAAACCCCCGCTGTACACAGTTGTATATCTTAGTTGCACGTCCCTCCAGTTGTGGAAGCTCAAGTCTTATGTGTGATCATTGCACAGCAATAATACAACAGCTTCTCTTCATGTGACTTTATTGTGGCTAAGATTCCCTGGCCCACATTTGCATAGGAGGCATGGAAAGCCAAGAAACTGGAAAAGCCAAGGAGATATAAGAACTATTTTTTTTAAAAAATAAACAGATCTGCAAGCCACAGTTGCATTTATTACTTGCATTTCCTGTAAAAATACCTGTTACTGGTGTACTATTCTGATCCCTATATGAAAATATTTTGACATCAAAGCCTTAAAGCAGCTGTGGAAAACAGGGAATTATTGACATAAAAACGTGCTAAATTCCTGCTTTTCCTTCATTGAACATATTTATATAGTTTTTAAAAGCATAAATTCTAAGAAAAACACACTAACTTTCTTGAGAAAACATGAGTACTTTATTAAAGTCACTTATCCATTTCGTCAGCTCTTTTCAGTGCCACATCATACCAGCAGGTGGCAGGATTAAGGCACAAAAAATCCAGAATCCTTGAGAAAGCTGGAAGACATATCCCTTTTAGCTGTCTTGGGATGGCAGTCGTTTTAATTCCCGTGCATGCAGGTGACTCAACTCACTCAGTTCTAGTCCCTGGCAGACGCAGCCTTTTCCTTGAACTAGCGCAGGCTGTACTCTTTGGTCACAAATCACCACTTTGCTGCAGTAATTTTCAGCCTTTCCCATAAAGCAGGTCCAATGCAAATGGTGCACATAAATTTGCATCCTTTTGATGCTAGGTTACACCAGAAACTCTCTGGGGGAATGACTCCATCCATGTGATGAGGAAAGGACTGGAATTAAACAATCTTACCTATTAATAATCAAAGATGTTTTAGTGAATGGTGTGTTATTCTTTATTTTGGAACAAAATAGGTGATAATTTATGGATTGCATGGCTTTTGGGAAAAGATTAAAGCACTTAGGGTACTTAAGCCTGGAGCTTCTTTTCTACTGAAATTCTATCATACTTTCCTGCTTCTATTTACTTGTCAACAAATGCACAAGTGCCTTGGTGGTAGAAATATTTCTTGACAGGTTTTCCCATTGAGTGGACTGAGTAATGTCTATGTTTTCTTTTACACTCTATTCTCTGAGTTCTCTTCTTAGGTTACTTTCCTTAAAGGAATAATCATCCTTGCCTATCTTCTTTGCAATCCTTCTAAATAGTGTATAATCAAATCAGAACACAATATAATATACCCAACTAGTATATTATAAAAACTAGTATCTTATAAAAAGCATACCTAATAATTACTTGTTAATTAAAGGGATTTAAAAACATTGCATTTTAGTATTACCAACTTCTAAAATCTTTGTAAATATTTACCTAAAAATTAAAATACAATGGCGAGTTTAAAATTCCTGACATATAATCCATGTGCTACATTTTAATAGCCTTCCCCTAGATTAAGTGCATATTCAAAATTCTTGTTTTATTAGAGCAAAAATATTCTTAAATATTACACCAATTTTTTTCTTATATATTTCAATATTTTAATATTCTTCAATATTTATTCTTAAATAAAATACCATGGAAAGAATTTAACCATATATTTTCTATGTTATGAAATAAAAGGAAAACATTTTAAAAGGATCAATCAGAAGAGTGTGCACAATGTTCTCAATTACAGTAAAAGATATATATAGTAGGTAGATAAAAACAGTGAAGATTTACCCACTAGATATCTTGAGGCTGGAGTAAAAATGTGTAGGGTAACAAGAGGTCAGTATACAAGAAAACAGCTAAGCACTAGGATAAGAATATTGTAACATATATTATTTATGGATTTCTTATTATGTGTCACAACACAGAGAGTAAGGTATTTTCCTCAGTTTAGTTAAGTAGAAGTTCTCAGTCATAAAGTTGCATGTCTATAATCACCCAATCACAGGAGAAAGAAGTGGTATTGAAACCTAGAAGGAGAGGATTAAAAGCTGTCACTCTTTCCTTTGCCTGCATCACCCTACTTGAGAATGTGTGGCTCTATATTTATGCATTTATTTTATGTTCCATTTTGCATCCCAACAATTTCAGCCAAACACAAAATCTGCTACACTATTTAAATGTCAAACTGAACTCATTGATGTGAATTTGTTTCAGAATAATAATGGCATTAGTATTTTTAAAGTATGCTATTACTCCTATATTATATTATAATAATATAATAGTCTTGTTATGATTAGCAAAATAATAAGATGTTCATATGAGAAGCCATAGTTCTAATTTTAGTTTTTAGTTTTATGTACATTACATGATTCAATTCTTACAAGAACCCTGTAAGGTAAGCACGATTATTATCCCTAATGTACAGTCAAAGGTTGTGAGGCACAGAGAAATGCAAGCCCTTGACCAAGATCATACAGTGAGAATGGAGCAAAAATTTGAACCTAGGAAATCTGAGTCCAGACTCTGCATTTGTTCTTTCAAAAAAAGTCTCAATAGTGCAGAAGCTATGTTTGTAGGAGTTATTGGCAAAGCATCTTTTGTTAGACCTGATGCTCTGAGACTGTTCTGAAAAGAGTCAGGCAATGATCGTGGCAGAATTTGTAGGTGGTGAGGGCAGGAGTAAAGTAGGAATCAGCAGGAAGGAACAGAGTGGAGGTCATGGTTGCCTCCTGTGGAAGAGGAGTTATGGCAAAAGCATGAACAGATGACTGCCAAGACAGTGAACTCCGTTTTTTCATACTCATCTGACCTTGGAAAAATGGCTAGGCCATTCTATTCGGAAGAAAGAAAAGACAGACTTAATCATGTGGTAATCTGACAAGGCAAGCTGTGAAATGTGATTTCTGAATCAGCATGTAATTGGTTTTATAAATAATATGAAAAGACTTGCAGTGGTATCAACTCTATCAGAATGGCCATGCTATATATAGTCCATGTCACACTCTGTTCTAAAGGCACTTTACATAGAATTTTTCTACTTTGGAATCTTTTGAGCAGGATTAGTGTTTTTCTCCATCAAAAGTTTGGTGTCTGGCTATAAAAAATAATTTAAAAAAATTTTCATTTATTCATTTTTTCTTATTTTTTTTTTTTAATTTCTAACATCAGACTCAAATAACATGTCCCTCTAAGGAACATAGAGATGAAAGAAAGCCTTGCTGCAATTTATGAGTATCCAAACGCCACAAGGATATAAGAATGATACCTCAAGTTGGTATTTGCAATAATAATGTATGATTTCCTTAATTTTTGCTTGAGCTAGCTTGCGAAACTTTGGAATTTCAAATCCATTTAAGTTTCTATGGAGACTTAATTATAGTAATTTCAAGCCTAACAGATTTCAGCTTAAATATTTCCAGTTCGCTTACATGTAAAATTTTTCGTTAGTAAATTAAACATCTCAGTGTAACAAAGGTTTCAAGGTAAGCACATGTCAGTGTAAATGCATTCCTTATAATGACCTTTTCTCGTCAAAAAGCAGTGTGAGGGACCTGGCCCAGTGTCATAGTGCTTAAGTTTGCAGACTCCGCTTCAGTGGCCCAGGGTTCACACATTCGGATCCTGGGCATAGACCTACGCACCACTTGTCAGGCCATGCTGAGACAGCATCCCACATACAAAATATATATTTTTGTATGTCCTGTTACATCAGTCAATCTGTTTCTCTAGTTTGGCATAGAGGTTAGCTCAGCGACAGTCTTCCTCAAGCAAAAAGAGGAAGATTCACAACAGATGTTAGCTCAGGGCCAAGCTTTCCCCTCAACCCCCAAAAAACCAGTGTGAGTATGCAAAATCATTGAAAAGTAAGATGCAAACTGAGGTGAAAGTAGTTGAATCCATTAAACTATTTGGTCCTAGCCTATCTGCAATGCTCCAATCAAGGATTTTTGTTATATTTTAAAGAACATTTTATATATAGCAACAAACTTTCCAGGATAAAATTAACTATCCAATAGATTGGCTTGTCCAAGTGCTAAATCTGAGTTTTAATCATTTCCTTTCTATTTAAGTTCTGATAGAATTATAGAAAATCTGGAAGTAGTGAGGGCTAGGGCCATATAAATAGAGCATACAAATATTATTATAATCTTTATAAACACATCTTGAAAGGACCAATAGACTCATTCTGATGCTACAGATGGCATTTAAGGAGGGTAGAAAAATGTGCTTCCTAGAAAAAAATCAAAAGAACAAAAATATTTTTCTATCCTTTTTTTTGAAGGAAGATTAGTCCTGACCTAACATCTGCCAACAATCCTTCTCTTTTTGCTGAGGAAGACTGGCCCTGAGCTAACATCCGTAATCATCTTCCTCTACTTTATATGTGGGATGCCCGCCACAGCATAGCTTGACAAGTGGTGCATAGGTCTGCACCCTGGATGGGAACCTGCAAACCCGGAGCTGCCAAAGGAGAATGTGCAAACTTAACCACAGCGCTGGCCCAATATTTTGTTGTCTTTAATGTGACTAAACCTATGCATGACCATTTAGGGCACCAATATTGTGATTTCAAGTTTCTGCTGTAGGTAACTGATTTATCAAAGGGATTTCTTTATCTCACATAAACACAACAATTCTCTGATGTTCAACAATACAGGACTGACAGTGTGGCTTGATGAGGTCATCGACATATCTGTAGCTTTTATCTTTCTATTCTGCCTACCTTCACATGGCGGTTACATCCTCATATTCACAAAATGGTCCGGGATTTCCAGTATTGCAACCACATTCCAAACCACAAGAGTAAAGGAAGATAAAGAAAGATAAAATGTGCATGCAGCTGACTCTTTATCTTTCAGTCAGGAGAACAACCAGGTTGTCTGGAAACTCCACCAGGAAACTTCCTAATACATTGTCAGTAGATGACAAATGACAGCTCAGTTGTCACAAGTATGTTGCATTTCCATTCATCATTTCATGGAAGCCTGGGAAACCATTAACTTGGGTTCTTTGCTTCCCCAAATACACTTGGGATTCTAGCAACAAGGAATAAGAGAATGATGGATTTTATGAGAGCACCTAGCTCGATTTGACACAAAATACCTCAAACTGGTAAGATTGAAAATATAAACAGAATGAGAAAATAGCAAGTGAATCCACAGATACTTGCAGTGATGAAAAATATATATTTTTGTATGTCCTGTTACATCAGTCAATCTGTTTCTCTCTCTCTCTTTAACTCTCTCTCATCTCCATCTCAAACTTGGTTTTAACAAGTATTCTTTTCCTAATTTTCAAAGCGATTAGCACTGACTCAAGTGGAAACTTTTGTTTTAGATTCAACGTAGATAACACCTTCTCCACCTAAAATTGTTTGGGTTTTTTGGTTTGTTTTTCCTGAAGTATATTAATTTTGCGATGTTCTGTACATATGAAATAAAAAGCAGCTTAAATTATTAAATTAGTGAGATTTCTTGTTACATTGGGTCACAGTGAAAATACAATGTCAAAACATTTTCATTTTAGTTATTTAGCTTACCTGAAATTTGGTTTCCTACAGTCAAATTAGTTTTATTAAATGTCGGATTATATATTTTTTAATTTGCTTATTTTATATTATTGTGATAAAAACACTTAACATGAGATCTATCCTCTTAACAAATTTTTAAGTGTACAATACGTTACTGCTGACTATAGGTTCAATGTCATATAGCAGACCTCTGGAGCTTATTCATCTTGCTACTGAAACTTCATGCCTGTTGGTTAATAACTCTCCATTTCCCCCTCCCTCCGGCCCCTGGCAACCACCATTCCACTCTTTGATCCTATGAATTTGGCTAATTAAGATAACTCATATAAATGGAATCATGTGATATTCGTCTTTTTGCGAATAGCTTATTTCAGATAGCGTGATGTCCTCAAGATTCATCCATTTTATTGCATATTGCAGAATGTCTTTCTTTTTTTAGGATGTATAGCACTTCATTGTATGTATAGACTGCGTTTTCTACATCCATTCATCTACTGATGAACATTGAGGTGTTTCTACATCTTGATTATTGTGAATAGTGCTACAATGAACTTGGGAATGCTAGCATCTGTTTGAGATCCTTTTGGACATTGAATTCAATTCTTTTGGACATTAGTCAGCAATGATTTCATAGGTATGACACCAAAAGCAAGGGCAACAAAAACAAAAGTAAACAAGCCCACAGCAAGGTAAAAAGTTTCTGCACAGCACATGACACAATGAACAGAGTGAAAATACAGCCAACAGAATGGGAGAAAATATTTGCAAACCATATATATGATAAGATGTTAATCTTTAAATATATATAAGGAACTCCTACAACTCAATAGCTAAAAAACTAATAACCCAATTAGAAAATGGGCTGGGGCGGCCAGCCCAGTGGCAGGGTGGTAAAGTTCATGCTCTCTGCTTTAGGGACAGCCTGGGTTTACAGGTTCAGATTCCAGCTGTGGACCTAAACACTGTTCATCAAGCCATACTGTGGCAGTGTCCCACAAAAAGAATAGAGGAAGATTGGCACAGATGTTAGCTCAGGAACAATCTTCCTCACCACACACACACAAAAAAAGAGCCGAGGACTTAAAAATTCATTTCTCTGAAAAAGACATACAAATGGTCAACAGGTAGATGAAAAAATTCTCAATGTCACCAATCATCAGGGAAATGCAAATCAAACTACAATGAGATATCACCTCACACCTGTTAGGATGGTTAATATCGAAAAAAGACAAAGACAGCAAGTGTTGGTGAGGATAGGGAGAAACTGGAACCCTTGCATACTTTTGGTGGGAATACAAATTTTCTCAGCCTCTATGGGAAACAGTATAGAAGTTCCTCAAAAAATTAAAAATAGAACTACTTTATGATCCAGCAATCCCACTTCTGGGTATTTATTTAAAAGAATCTAATATTGGATTATATTGAATGTGCTCAACAGATGTTTTGACATTTTTAGACTTAGTCTCTTAAATATGATTATTAATTATGCACTCATGCATAAACCAACTCTTCTATCATGAAGTCAGTCCACTATATACTTCTCTTGGGAAAGTTTTGGTACTATCCAAGAAAGCACAGTATGATATCTATCTTTACATCTTTGAAGAAAAATATGGGGAGACTCATTGGAATCAAAATTTTGTACCAGTCCAGGATATTATTAGAGCTCCGGTTCATTCACTTGAAAATAGAGATAATATTACTCTACCTGTTTAATTGTAGTGGGACATATAATAAAAAATATTTTGAAAATGTTGAATTTTAAGTAAGAATAAAAAGGACAAAGATATGGAGAAAGAGAGGGAAGCAGAGAAAAAATAACAAGAGAAAGTAAAAAGAAAAGAAGAAAATTGTTTTAGGAAGCCCTGACTTCAAAAAATTTTGTGTGCTTGGATGATGTTACTTATATTTAATATTCAAATTCACACCTTCTGTGAGCATAAAGGTCATCTTTTGTTTTACTTTTGAATGGGAGTTCTCAGTATTGCAAACAAGAAACTTCTACTTTGCATTTTTAACATGTACCTCTAAGCTTTTAAACACCTGACACTTTCTAAAGAAGAGTGCAAGCATTCATATTTCAACAAGATTTTTTAAAATTTATGTGAGTGTAATGCCTTATGAATTATGCCATATCTTTGCATGTTTTGTATAACTTGCTTTTTTGAAGGTCTCATTTATTTATCGCGCATCATGGTTGCTATAGCAACCGATTATGGTACTATTTAGTTTTATAGCTTTTTTGATAAGGCTAGCTCCAAATTACAGCATGTCTAGAACTTGTTGGATCATAATTTAACTTTCACTGTGAAGAAACAACATATTAGTCCTATCTTGGCAGATTTATATTGACTTCCTGTTTCAACTAGAATTATCTCCAAGCTATTAATTCTGGAGCATTTTATTTTTTTTTTTGGTGATTAAATGGACTAGAATTCTCATAGTTTCAGGGTGTCCAGAGAAAAATATCATCTCTGCAACCTTACTCTTATGATGAATGTTTTCGTAAATTACATTGTTTTCAACTAGAAAATGTATGTCTCAAAGGTTTTTGTCTTTGTTTTTGCTATTTTTTCTGTTTACTTTGGAAACTTCATCTTCATTACACAAAAACTAAGAATTATTGGTCATTCAGATATTTTTCTTTTTTAAAAATTTTCTACTACTCTTGAGTATACTTTTTATATGCATTATCAAAATGAAAGATTATTTTGGTTTGATGAATTTACTTAATCGTCTCATCAAAACCTCAATCCAAATTGTCTTAGTGAGATATTATTTTCAAATGATGTATATATGTAATCTTAATATATGGAAAAATACACATTTGAAATCTAAGTTACATGGAGCTGAGGGAAGCGCTAAGCTGTTTACCTCATGAACCACACTGTCTATGTCCAGACATGGCTACAACAACTACACTTAAGCAGCGATTTGTGCCTAGATATGGCCTCATTGTCTAGACATGGTAATGTGAACTTAGCTTTTATAAGAATGCCAACCATATTTTTTGACTCCATTTGGCCCTTTCAGAGGATTCATGGGCTTCATTTACTTTTCCTTTGAGCCCATTTAGATAAACATTTAGAGATGATGATAGACAAATATGGCTCTATTATAGGACAATGATTTAGTCCAAATAATGAATAATTCTGGGTAAATCCTGCACAATACAAACCTTAGGTCAGTCTTTTTCTTCCACTCTACTCTTTTTCTCTTTTCAATTAATTTGTTATATTGAATAATGAGAAAGAAAAGGAAAGAAGTCATCTAGCTGTCCTTCAAAGATTGCCTAAGGGAGATAGACAAGTGAAAGAAAAGAAGTTGAATTACAAAGAAGGTTATCAGAGAAGGCTGGACTTCAGTACTGAGTTGCAAAAAGCGGATTATCAGGTTTACTGAATTTTATTTTGTCTATTGATGGTGGAAAAATGGCAATTTTCTTTCAAGATTATGATATTTGTAAAGATTGTAACATATCTTCAACATCAGCACTGCAAAATAGATTTAATATTTTGTCAGCAAATTTGTTCAAGATTCCATTTATTTTGGATACCAAGCATATACATTTTGACCCAACTTTTTGGCTATTGCTTATTTCTCTAACTGAGCATGATGAGGATTTTTACGCTGGTTAATTTTAAAACTGCAGATGAGAAGCAGGCTCCGAGGACTGGTGTTTGCTTGCCCTTTGTTGGGAAACATTTACATTTGTAAGGGAAACCTCCATCTCTAAAGATGCTTCCCTCTCTGTGCCAGGAAGAAGGGGGATGGCCTTATCTCTAGAAACTCTTAATCAATGCCGAAGGCAAGAACTTAAATTGGTTACTGTCTGGCAACCTCAGGTAACTGATTTAGGGTGGGGGCTTCTGGCCTTTACTTAATCCCATTTGATTCTTATCTAAAAGTTGTGGGACCACCCAATGGCCAGATCCCACCTGCACTGATACCATTTTAACTTTTTGACATATTCTTTCCTTTATCTTGTAAAGAGATGGCTCACATACCTATGCCTTAAATTTAGCCTTACTCTCCACCCATGTTTGCAGCAGTAGTGGGGGCAGCAGCAGCTCCCCATGCCAGCAGCATCTCTGACTGCCCGTGGGTCCTGTCCCCATGCAGCAGCCCTGACTGCCCATGGGTTCTGTCCCCATGCCAGTGGCAGCAGCAGCAGCTCATCCTGCTCTTGGGTCCTGTCCCCATGCTATTCCATACTATTCTCCAAATAAAAGAGCACTGGTGCCAGATCTTGAGAGTCCAAGAAATCTTTCTTTCAACTCCTTGGCTCACCGACCCCGCATCAAGCAAAGTGCTTCTTTTTCCTTCCTATCCTGGAGGGAGATGTAATACACATGCTTATTCAAAATGGAGGTGGGGCTAAGTATCAGTTTGCATCATCGTGAATCATTCTGTTACTTTCTCTATACTGTTTTGTTCTTTTCACTGTTGTCCCAACTTTGACGTGGATAGCTGCTCACTCAGTCCGTGGCTGTCTATCTTCTGGATATAATGGACAATGTGTCCTTGATAGAATGCTGATCTGTCTCAATGGATGACAGGAGAGAAATTAATATCAGACAGGGTTTATATTCCTTTTCTGTTCCTCCCTGTTTTCCTACATAGCACACAAAGAAGACTATGTACTTCAGACTTTACTTAAATTTGAGGAAAATGTGAAATTAATTAACATAGATAATAAAAAAAGGAATTATATGTTGAAAACCACTTCTTTTGTAATGTAAATAAGTTGAGTTATCACAGTCAAACTGTCACTCTGAGGAATGCCTTGTGCTTTGATAGATATAACAAGGTTTTTGAGAAAAGCTTTTTGAGAAAACCTTGTACTTTGTGTTCAGGTTTACCTGAGAGCTCTCTGAAATCACCCCCTTCTCTAGACCTCGGCAGGTCCCAACCAACACAGAGCCCACTCTCTTCTCAACTTACGCATTTTAATTCCTTCATGTCACAGTGCGTTGTCTGTTTATTTGTTGTAGAATTTTCCTCAAGGCCCTCCAAAAGGATTCTCAAAGTCTGATAAAACAATCATGGATTAGTGCATCCCAGGTATGTCCACAATTTAAATGTGTGACATTGTATTCAGGTCACTTTTTTCTTGCAAAAGTCCTGAAGGTAAATTGTATAAATGACACATGTACACAAATACATACAACACACAAAATGAGTCTAGCCCCAACACACACACAGACACCAACACTCACCAGTCTCAAAGAAAAGTATTCTTTAATATGATGGAGCTCTCCACAGGGAGGGCTTAACATCTGATTTTAAGGAGGCACTGACATAACAGAATTAGTTCCTGTAATGAATGTGTATCATTCACAGCTATCTAACCTCTATTGTAAATCGTCCCATATTTTTATTGATTTGAAGTTTTTATGCCTGGCTTTCAAATGCAGTATCTAATAAATAGTATTTTCTTAAGTCCTTCATATATAAGGAAGGAATGTAACCTAAGTTCTATCAGTCAGACCCACCTGCACTTTGGTGCCCATGGGAGCTATCTGAGGAAAAGGATTCTGCCTAGGGCATGTATGTCCTGTAGAGAGATGCTTTGAGGAGTCTGACCTCCAAAGCCATCAGTAGAGATTGTAGTAACATCGCGTTTCCTGGGAGTTGTAGAGGTTTTATTAAAGTCTCATTATGGGATTACAGGTGCCATGGCAATCTTGTCTTTCAAATCCGTTTGTGGTATGATTCTGATTGTTATTTATTGGCGGTTTCCATAGCCTTTTCTCCACTCTATTAATGATTCTGTGAGAAAGTACACATTAATTTATTTTTCTGTGTAACAAATCAGAAAGGCTTGAATTTTTGGCAGGTCAGAATCCTGACACAAAATTAGTAAATAAAATTATTTTAGGAGACAGGTGATAATAAAAATGGGAATATGGATTGGCAAACTTATCTAGTTCAGTTTAAAAATAGTTCATATGAATACATGTAACCGTGGTGGTCCATGGTACATAGCAGCAAGACATCAACTGAAATGATTGCCTGTAGATATTGAGAGGGAAGTCCATTGTGAAACTAAGGCCTTAGTTATCTAAATAGATGTTGCCATGAAATAATATTAGAGACATGAGAAATAGAAAGAATGTGGGGTAAGCTGATTCTTCTGACTGCACTAAGGGCTTTAAAAAAGTAAATTATATGCCGGAAGTTTTAAATTCTCAGTTCAAGGAAAATCGGTATTTAAAAAAGAGTCCCAAGTGCATCATTTTTGTCTTATTATTATGGACCTAAAACAGTCAAAATAAAATTTATTATCAGACGCTGTAGGTTATCAAATTATTATATTAATTGAATTTAGCATCTTGCCAATTCCTTTATATGAAAATTAGAGAATTGATCAGAAAACAATGAAACACAGGAATTAGAATAAACTTTTGGGAGGATTCCAAATATGGAGAGAACCCAGATTCTTAATCGTATTGAGGCTCCCTAGCCAGTAGAAAATGCCCATGCATCACTGCTAGAGGCAGGTGCTTCTGATGGGGATTTTTAGGCTGCTTAATTTTAAAACAGTTTATGATGAGGATTTTTAGGCTGGTTACTTTTCAAACTACAGATAAGAAGCAGGCTCCAAGGAGTGGAATTTGTTTGCCCTTTGATCAGAGACAATTGCATTTGTAAAGGAAATCTTCATGCCTCCCTCTCTGGAATTTGTTTGCCCCTTGTTGGGAAAACATTTACATTCCTCAGGGAAACCTCTATCTGTGAAGATGCCTCCCTCTCTGAGCCAGGAGGAAGGGGGGATGGCCTTATCTTTGAAGACTGTTTGGCAACCTCATGTAACTGACCCCCCACCCCAAAATCCTCCTTTGTCTTTAGCCGAGGATAATATTTGAGCAGTGACTTCTGCCATTTACTCAATCCGGTTTGATTCTTATCTAAAAGTTGTGGGACCGCCCCATGGCCGGACCCTACTGGCACTGGTACCATTTTAACTTTTTTTCCTTTGTCTTGTAAAGAGATGACTCACATACCTATGCCTTAAATTTAGCCCTAACCCTCAACTCGGGGCAGCAGCAGGAGCTCTGACTGCCCGTGGGTCCTGTCCCCACGCACCAGCTCTGCCTGCCCATGGGTCCTGACCCCATGCTATTCCACACTATTCTCTAAATAAAAGAGCACTACTGCCAGATCTTGAGAGTCTAAGAAATCTTTCTTTCGACTCCTAGGCTCACCGATCCCGCATCATTTCCATCTTGTTTGAGGACTTGTAATGATACTCCTGAGACAATAGCCTTTGGGGAAGGGGAAGAAAACTGCCTTTATTTCTCATCTCTACCAATCTTTTTCCCACGTAACCATCCACAGAGGCCTAAATGAGATATGAGGCCTAAAATTAAGGTCTGATATTAAGTACTGCCCAGATATCAGGTGAGATTAACAGGACCTCAAATGGCCTAACCATGATTTCCCCTCGCCGCTTGACTCCGATGGATAAGGTCTCCTAGGCAAACAATTTTCCTTAACGAAAGGACCAGGTAAAGTTCTTGCTTATCGATGAGTAGACAGTTTCAGTCCCCTGTCAGCCGTCGATTAAAGTTAGTCACATTTTCCCCAGGGAAGCAGAGGACATCTCACCCTCTTGAAACTGCAAAGCCTACCTCCCACAGCTCCTGGTTGTCCACTCTGTTCCCGGGTGCAATTCACATGTGGCCCTGCATGCCTGCTGCCATGTCCTCCTCCTCCAGATTGTGAGTATATATGATGGATAAACTGCTGTCAATTCCATCTGTTCAATGTTGGTGCTGTGTGTTCAGCCATCCCCACAACCGCGAGAGGGAATACCTCCCTCGTGGGCAGGGTGAAGAGGAGGTGACTGCACACTAGTTAGTAAGTCAAACCCAGGACAAGAAGTACAAAAAACAAATCGAAAGATGGGTAATTTTGGTTTTGACAAAAACCAGTAGGACATGTTTTGGAGTATGTTTTAGGGTACTACATCATAAATTTATATTTAGGGCACTAAACATAAACTTAAGTAGGAACAAATTTATCACTATGCCTGCACAGTGTAGACATTCTGGCTTCTGAAACCTGCACTCAGTGGTGGCCTGTGGTCAATGAAGGACAGATGCCAGATATTTTTTTAATAATGTAGAAGAACTATCCTAAATACTTGGAAAACTAAAAATGATAAATTTATTCATCCATTTCCTAGATATGGCCCATGAAAGGGACCACAAAATCCTTATTCCATCAAAGCACTGAAAAGGATGTTGGTGAGAAGAAGGTCAGTTTCTTTGAAAAACAACCTGTTGGCTGCCCTCTATAGGCCAGAGATGATTCCACCCTGGAAATGGCGCCCCTGGTTTCAATGGGGAAGGTGAGGCACATAGGTAACACATGCCAAGTAGCTAGAATTAACCTTCAAAGGGAAAGTAGGAAGACTAGCCGTGACTGACTGTCAAACTGGGAACTAGAATTGTTTCAGCTGCTAACATTTTGATGGCAGCTAATTGTTCGTGGCATCTCCAGGACTAAAATACAAGGGAAGTTTGTTAAAGCCTCATGAGATCTGTGTAATCAAACTCATTTGATTCTATTAAACAGACCAGGCTTGAGCCAACGTAATATATGAAAATCATGATGTCTCACGCAAATTCTAATTCTGAACCAGTAACACAGAACCTTGAAGTAAATGAAGTCCAGGTACAAGTAAGGAAGAACCCTGTAATAAATTCACAAGTGTGTATGGTGAATCTTCATTCCAGTTTTTCTGAGCCATCTAACTGCACACTGAATAAAGGGAAATGCACGGAAAATTCAGATATAATTGAACTCTGACCCTGGGTTATTCTCAGTCAATACCTAGACTGAGAATAATACTACAGGGTTCTGCTGATCCTAGCTGGCACTTTGGAAAAGATCACGAAATAAACGCATTTTGATCATCATTTGTTTCCTGGTGGATTCAGTTTTTCTTTGGTTAATTTCCTTGTAACTGACTAAGTAGTATAATAGAAATGCTTATCAAATTCCAGACACCTGATACTCACTACCTGAGCAGTGGAATGTAGGTTCTTATTGAAATGATCAAATAGAAATCGCTTGACATCCTTATTCTTACCAAGACAAATCACAGTTTGAAAAAATATAATTTTAAGAGACCTAATAAAAATAAAATAATAATACGAACCCTTTTTATTTTTTTCACAGTACGAATTTCCACGTGTCTTTCAGTTTATTTGAAGACAATGAACATAATTAGTAGAGTACTACATGGATTTGAATTATTATTCAGGAATACTAGATTTGGTTATGAAGCTATAGAAATCGTGGTTCATTGTATTTTAAGGTTTATATGTAGAAAATATCATTTAGTATTAATTAATGTAAAATGAATTAACACTAATAAATAAAAAATAAAATTGTGTTTTTAAATGTATTATTAGTGAAGTTGTACAATTGTAATTAATTTTCTAGCTACTGGTTTATGTAGTTTTTGTACAAATATATTATGGTGCAACTTTTTTCTTATTAGCTTATTTTAATGTGAGGAATATTTTACTACAATTCCCCCCCAGATAATTATTTATTTACTTTTGCTTTTGACTTTGTTAATATTAGTCTTTCTGTAAGAATAGGTTTTGTTCTTGTGTAGTGAAATTTGTCAGCTTTTATTAAAGTATTTTGAGTTTTTATTTTGTTTAGGAAAGCTTTTGCTACCACAAAGTTTTCAATAAAATCACCGCAGTTTTCTTCTTGGCATTATTTTTATTTTTTAAGATTAAGTCTTCAATGGTAAGTATCATCAGGAAAAGTAACATATTGTAGTGGTTGTATTTTACCATACGAAATCATTTCTCTATTCTTCTTTAGCAATAAGAACTCACCCAGCAGAGGCAGATTTAAGGCTACTAGCAAACTTTCCTTTTTAAAAAAATAATGGTTATGATGAAAGGAAAATGCAAAGAAAATTTTTTTAAAGTAAGCATAAAATTATTAAGTGTGGGAGATTTGCTCCAATTGGGTAAATGACATAGCCTTTAGACAAGTGCAAAACGAGCTTCTTGTCTAAGAGAATCGTAGCTTTTATGAAGCTAAAGTATGAGGGAAATTATTCCTATGGAAGTGGTTGGAGCAAATCTTTGCGACTGAGAATACCATATTCTTAAATGCATATTTACAGGAGATATATATATATATATATATATATACACTTTTTTTTGAATTTTTGAAATAACTTTTCTGTGACCTCAAAAGATAGGTGGAGGGCATAACTCCAAAATATTATTGAGTGGAAAATAGTTCTACAGGTTTCTTTGATGATCCTATTTGAGAAAATTGTAGATTTTTTGTTATCTAGGAGAATAAATTAAATGGCATATACTTCAGATAATACTCCAAGAGTACTCCTTCTTGAATTTGATTATTTTCAACATGGGGAATATAACAGAATATTTTAGATATTTTTTCACAAAACTGGAGTTTTTCAATGCAGTTCATAGTTTTGTACACTAAGAAACAGCAAGTAAATGCCGAGATTGACCACTAATCATAAGAACAAAAAGATCTAACCAGTACATATTTAGGAACAAATTGCTTACTTCACAGAGAAATGTGATTAGAATTCTCGCAGAGTGAATCAAGACGTTAACAATAAGCATATCTATGACGGTTTCAGTTTTGAATCAATGTCCGCTGAGATCTTCCATGAAAGCAATCAGTTTAGTCTGAAACTATTCAATGAGGTGACAAAAATGCCTTACCACAACTTTAAAATCTTTATTGCCAGCTTTCAAATCTACCATAAAACAGCCTTTATAAAAACCTATCTCTTGTTTTCTAACGATGCATAAAAATTTACCTATTCAAATCTCCAATCTGCTGCATTCTGGTATTAACTAGAAATCACCTGTGCTGCTGGTGGAAGTCCACATTCTCTGCATTGTCTGAGCCCAATTCTATTTTTACTTCCTCCATGAAATCTTCTCTGATTATTTCAAATCTTTTTACCCACCTCAACTGAGATTTTGATGAACAGACCCTTGCTTAGTGTCCACAAACATTTTCTTTTAATTGCAATCTCAGACATCTGTGATAAAGCTTTGCGTGAAATGGATGCTCCCATATGCTTATGAATTGATGTGAATTTTAACACAAGCACAAAATTTACAGTTGTTTTATATAATGAACATCTTTGTTTTGTTCACCTCTATTTGACTTACGGTTCTCTTGACTTGTTATATGGGATAGAAGTTGTTCAGGGAGATAAATTATGGATTATATTTCCTGTACTAGCTCCTCCTCCACATTAGCTCAAAGATAAATTTATAGTAGACTCTTGATTATTAATCATTGGCTGATTACAAAACAAATAAATATTCATAAATAATGAGCATATTTGATTCAAGATATTGTTGTTAATGTAACTGGGATGAAAGTGATTAGGAGGAATTCCTGTAGAAAAAAATATAATATTCAAGAAATTTATATCGTGACTGCCTACTATCAATTAAACTTTGGTTTATGTAAGTATGACTTAATATATCTATATTACTTTATGAAGTAAAACAAATGTTATGTTAATAAAATGCCAAAATCAGATTCCTCATAAAATCAAGATGGAAAATTGCAGCCTTTTCATTTATCTGAAAAATATTATTTAAAGTTAATCTTCCTAAGGAAATGATATTTAGTTTCTGAATAGCTGTATTTCTAAGTTGTAATGTAGAAATTACTACTGGGGAGGAGAAATTTTTCCTCCCAGCCACATCCGCAGATGAAATATTTCATACTCCAACCTTCTCTGCCTCAGTTGGTGCCCTGAGAAGTTGCTCTCTCTGGACTGCCTAGCTTGGGCTTGCTTTCTTCTGCCTTCAAGTTGGGTATGTCTGATAAGAACAAAAGATTATTACAAAAAAACAATTTGTGATTTGAGAATTTTTTTATTTATTACCCATTAAAAGTTATCTGTTTTAGCATGATAAACATCTCTCTGTCCTAAGTTCACTAGCAAAGGGGATAGACTGAACAAGTGAGAAGAGAATTGGCAGAACGAGGCAGGAAGTCAGTTGAGCAAAATGGAAAATCAGGAAAGAAAAGGAGGACATTTCAGTGTCCAGGAGAACTTAAGTCCCACTGAGTAATAGGTTATAATAGTGCAATTGAGTGAGCAATTACGTCATCCTAAACTAGGCCTTTTTCTGTCAATAACTTGAATGCTTTAGAGCTAGTGAGGAACTAAGGGCAGTTACACTATCGATTTGTTTCAAATTGTTAGAAAAGAAAATCAAAATAAACACAAATAAATAGAAGAAAGAAAACGATGATAAGAAAGAAACTAATAAAATAGAAAAAAAATATATAGAGGGAGTAGCAAAACAGACAAAATTTAGTTTCTGTATAGACTACCATGTTGATAACTCCTAGGGAGAGGTGAAAAAGAGACATAGAGCGAAAGAGTGAGAAAAGACAAAATAGGTAAAATCAGACTGAAAATCAGGGCTTAAACACAGATGCTGACGACTTTTTTTTTTAAAAAAAAGATGATTTGATGAAAAATCATTTCCAACAAAATTGATGATTTTTATGAAATGGAAAAAATTCCTGAAAAATGCAGTCCAACTGACATGAAAAGGTATAAAAATGTTCTAAAGAGTATTGAATCTATGAAATAAATTTAACCTGCCATTAAAGACCATTCTACAAGAAAACTTCATGTGCAGATGACTTTGTCACGAAAGGACTACTAAATAATTAAGGAATAAATAGCACGACCTTAGATGATGCTTGCCAGAGAGTTGAATAAGAGAGAAATCTTCCATACTCATTTAGTGTGGCCAACATGATCTTGGCAGAAAAGCAAAACAAAATATTACAGGAAGAGAAGCTACAGGGCAGTGCAACTAAAAAGAAAAAAAAACTAACAAAATATGTTTTCAAACCTGAGTCCATCAACAGAGTTTTTAAAAAGAAAAATAATTCATCACATTCAATTAGGTTATACTTCAGGAATGCATGGTTGTGTACCACTTGAAAATCAAATACTGCAATTCAGAAAATTAACAGAATAAGAGAGATAAAGAGCACTGTTATTACAAAAGATTGAGAAGAAGCACTTAAGATTCAACATACATTCATGATATAAAACTCAGAAATTTGGACACAAAGGAGCATCTTTGATCTAGAAAGTACTTGGCAAGCCATGGCCCACAGGACAAATCCAACCACTCCTTATTGTAAAATCAAAGTCTAGAGGCATGTGGCCACACCTATGCATTTGCATACTGTCTCTGGCTGCTTCTTTGGTCTCTGGTCAGAGTTTTGTAGCAGTGACAGACTGTATGGGCTGCAAAGCCGAAGATACACACATCTGTCCCTTTACAAGAAAAGTTTGTTGACCCCTGACCTACTGTAAAAAGTTTAAAATTTCTTCGTGAGATTGGGAATAAGAAAGATACCTCCTATTCCAGACATTATTTTACTAGAAGACCTAGCCAGTACATTGACAAGGAAATAAAATAGAGGGCATAAAGACTGGAAAGGAACCCATAAAATTTCTTATTCATACGTTACATTATTGTGTACATAGAAAATTTGTAAGAGTTACAGACACTAATATATTTAGTAAATGAAATTATCAAGGTCACAAGATAAATATCAATATAAAAATCAACTTTATTTCTATATTGCAGTAACAGAACAATAGAAATAAAGGTTTAAAAAAAGTTATTTTCAACATATTAAAGAACTTTAATCACTTAGAAATAGCTCCACTGAAAGACATGTCCGATCTTTACACAGAAAAATATAACACTATTGAGATAAAATATAAAATACCTCAGTAAGTTGAGACGTAAACTATGTGTATGTCAATGCTCAATACTGTAAAACTTTTCTTCTCCCAATTTGATCTAGAAATTCAGTAGAATCCCAATAAAGCTCCCAAAAGATCTTTTTCTTTGGAGGGGGGACAGAGTGGGAGATTCACAAACTTACTCTGACTGCACTGTGAAATGCCAAGAATCAAGAATAATTAAAAAAAATTCTTGAAAAAAATAAAAGGTAGGATTTTACTACCATATTCCTTATAAATCCAACTTGATATGCATACCATTTTATGAATAAAATTGTTCAATTTTATTGAAAGACTTTAAAGAAGATCTAAACTAATTAGAAAATTTCAATATTTTTACCAAGTAAGACTCAATATCATACACATGTCTATTCCCTCTTCATAGAATTTTTCATAAAACCTGAGGTCAATTCTGAAATACATACAGGGAAGCGAAGCCCCCAGAATAGCCAAGACTCTTCAGAAATAAAATTAGGTGAGCAAATATTTGACTGGCATCTTTATTTATCATGAAACAATTTAATTAAGACAGAATGATGTTAGGACAAAGTTAGAAATATAGTTTATTGGAATTGCAGAGAGAAGCCAGACATCATACATATAAATACATACAAATTACAACAAATGTGGCACTATAAAAAGGTGAAGAAAGATCAATCTTTTCAATTAAATCTTCTGATTCAATTGGATATCTATACAGGAAAAAATGAATAATCATCTCTCCTCATATCATAAAATATTAAATCAAGTTGGATTGTGGATATAAATGTAAAAAGTTAAAGGAGAAAAATATCTTTTCAAAGAATACGTGTTAGAATTCCTTTGTGAACTTGAAGTAGGAATAGATTTTTAAAGAGTTTACACAAACTTCTAACCATAATATAAATGACACACTTGGATACATTTAATTAAGAATTTCTGTTCATCAATAGGAAATATTAAGAAAAGGAACAGTATACCATACAGTAAGGGAAGAGATTTAGAAAATTTATAACTAACATATAAATTTATAGTCATACTTATAATGCATAAAGAAGCCCTATATATAAATAAGAACAAGAGAGATAACTTCCCATCCCCCAAAAAAAGCCCATACAAAAAAATGAGCAAGCACATCACAAAGGATGCTATCCAAATGGCCAGTAAACATTTGAAAACATGCTTAAACCTGTAATTCATCAAGGGAATGCAAAGTAAAAACTGGAGAACGTTACTACTCATCTACAAAAATAGTTAAATTTAAATATTGACTGCCACTAGGAATGTAAATTGTTTTAAAATCTTTGAAAATCATTTTGGCAGTATACACTGAAATTAAACATATGCATGACCTGTCACTCAACAATTTCACTCCCAGGGCAACAAAATACATATACAAGAATGTTCATAGCAGAATCATCTATGATAGAAAAACAACTAGAAATAACCTAGAAGCCCAGTAGTCAATTAAATAGGTAAATTTAGTGCTGAACAGTGGAATATTTATATGGCAATAAAAATGATTTTACTACTACTACACAAGCACCATTGGTGAATCTCACAAGCATATTATTAAGCAAAAGATGCCCAGATATATAGCTAGTATTCAATGATTCCATTTATGTAAATTTAAAAGCAGGCCAGTATGTTTATGGTGTTAGAATTTGGTTAGTAGTTACCTCTGGAAAAGAGAAGCGATTAGTAGTTGGGAGAGTTTCTGGGACTGGCTAGTGGGTTGCTGGACCCATGTGGTTTTTTGTGCTAATTCATCAAGCTGCGTACTTATGATATGTGTGCTTTTCTACATATAGCTCCCACATAAATAGTACTGTTAATAAAACAATAAAAAGAAATTGCAATTGTCAATATAAAATAACCTTGTAGTTAAGAGTGCAAATTTTGGATGCATAATGCCTTGATTTGCATCCAGCTCTTCCATTTACTATCTGGATTATTACAAATGATTCATTTCCTCACTTCTTCACTTTGTTTCACCATCTATAAAATGATGATAATGTGACTCCTATTTGTTTTGAAGGTTAAATGAGTTAATACATGTAAAGCCTCTGAACAGTGCTTGGCACATATAAAGCTCTAATTAAAAACTTACTGTTTCTGCTTATTAAGATTTAACTACAGTAATGGAACAATTTATTGAGCCAGTCTTTGTAAAGAAGCTGATTGATTGAGATTTCTTCTCCAACTGGGTCTATGGGAAAATGACACTGTAGAGAGTGATGTTAACAATATTGGAAAATAAGGGTCACTGGCATTAACAATATTAGAACATAGGGATCAGTGAAATACTTTTCCTTCCTTTATGGGCAGGAGGGTGAAAATGGGATAAACATTTAAAAGATTGGAGCCACTCTGGTGGCGATTTGATTAATCCAACCAGAGTCCTCAAGAACTCCCCCCAAAACAGGACTAATGACTTCACAGGCATGTGATCTATGCAGTACGTTAGGACCCAACACTTGGTTTAATGCTCCATTGTTGGAATCTTGAAATTCTTAATAATTCTGAATAAGAGGCCTTGATTTTTTCATTAGCACTGAACCCTGCAAGTTACATGATAGATCTGTTACCAGGCCAAACGTGAGTCCCCTTCCTGGCAAGTTAATCAAACTACGACAGGAGCAGTTGTCACGCAAAGCAGAAATTTTATCTGCAGCATGCAGCAAATAAAAATGGAGACTATAGGGAATAATTTCACAAAGCTATGGGTCTCTGAGCACAGGGATGTTGGTACCTTTATTTTGGGTATGGAATGAATATTCAATCGGGAAGTTTTATTATCACATATAGAGATGGGCATAAGCTTGCACACGCATGGTTTGAAATCATGCTTTTGCATACATCACATCATCTAAAAATGGCTACATCCCCCCTCCTACAGAATGAGAATTTATGATGTTAATGAGGGCAGGTTACTTTAGTACAACTCTCTGCTTGTCTGGGCAGGTGTCATTCTTGTGGTTGCAGTCTGGGCTGATCTAGTCCAGTTCAGAGTGATTGAGCCCAGGGCAGTTGTCACTTAGAGCTTCTTCCTGGAACATAGCTGAGCCCATGGATAAGATCAAGACCCCAAAGTCGTTAGATCCAGACCTTTCAAGAAGACAAGAGAATTAGGTCAAACACAAAAGATTAAAGTTTGAGCAAGACAAGAGAAGCAGGTTAGAGTCCATGGTTGGTGACAGGTCCTACTCAGAAGTGTTCTTTCAAGTACCAATCCATGTCATATTTACTGATTCATTGGAAGGAATCTGTATGGAGCGGGGAGGGTGTCTTGAGTTATTAGAAAAAAAGAGGTTTCATTTTTTGCCTATCTGGCAATTGCTCACCGTTCCTAGGGCAGACCCCGGTAAAGAATCCTAGTGCTCATGAAAGAATATGAGTGCTCTTGAATACCCTCTGTCTTTATGGGAGGAGTATTCTTATCTCCATGAGAAAGTTGTGGGAGTCCTTTACTAGGAGGGGATTATTAAAGAAAACTCTACCCTGGATGCAAATCTCAGGTTTTATAAGAACAAGTGTAGAGAACAAATCTAAATGTATTTGATTGATATGTTTACTTTTGTGAAAGAGCGCTAACAATGTGAAAAGTTCAGTGAGAAGCTATGAATATTTTTTTCATAAGTTCCAGATAATAGTTGGAACTGACTCTATAACAAGTCTTGCTTTGTATTAAATGCAATATTTCACCAGTTATTTTGACATCATAAAAACATAAGGAAAATCCACAAGTTGACAAAATTGATGTCTAAAGAATTGCTGGTATTTTGAAATAAGACAGAGCAGACTAAAATCTAAAGGGTGACTTCTTGATTTCTCATTAAGAAAGTCTTACATTTGCTAATGTTTGTACAGACTAAGCATATTACTGCTCGAATTTTTGCCATCCATACTGAAAACTCTAATGGGCCTAAATGTAAAATTAATTAGTAAGTCAAAATTGTCTTGTTTAATTTTACCTACCTTTTTTATTCAAGCACATTTCCCACTGTGCACATTTAATATGGTTAGTTTTAGAACAAATTGTGAATTGACTGATTTCGTTAAATAATGTGTAATATTTTGTTGCAAATGTAAAAAGCTCAATATTGAACCCAATTTATTATTGCATAATACACGTACATCATTACCTACAGAACAGTTATTTCTATGATTGTTGAGGATCTGTGTGTGTGTGTGTGTGTGTGTGTGATGGGTCTATGTGAGATTGGTGTGGTCCATATGACATGGATAGACATTTATAGGGCCTGTTGAATAGAATTTCTCCGTAAAATTTCTTAAGTTTCCAAAACAGCACAAATTAACATAAAATGAAATGAGTATTTTCACATAGAGTAAAGAAATAAACGTGAAATTAAGCATGCTTATTCTGTCACTGTGGTGATCTCTGCTATATCTAGTATTAGCTAAAGCTAAGAGACAAAGGAAGATTACTCACTGAAACTGATAAATAGGAAGACTTAGGTAACTAACCTAAAAATACTAACATGGTCATGGAAAAAGAACAAGATGACCAAGATTTGACTTTAAACAAAACCTCAAATTAATGCACTTTATTGGTTCAGTAGAGCTTGCAATTATTCCCTTGTCTAATGCTTATTTTTTTCTGACTAATTTCTAGATATATTTAGACAGATCTTTGTATGATTTTCTCCAGTTCGTCTGAAAGAAAATCCAAATCCTGTAGAATAGGAGTGAGTCAAAAAAACCCAGAAAAAAGCATCACTTTAGACAGATACGGAGGGTAGTAGGATATAATTATTCAGAATTTAGCTGCTTAATAATACTTATAAAGGACTGTGATAATGGTACATAAAACCCTGAAGAGACGAGTGGCATCTATAAAACAGTTACCCAAATTATTGCAAAATTACCTGTCCCACATCACTTTTATGGTAGGCAAAAGTCATTGTTCCTATCTCTAAGCTCACAAGTCCTGTCTAAGCTCTAAGGCCATTACTGAACTAGAGAAATGAAATGTAAAGAAATTAATTGAGAGCTCTAGATCAGTATATGATGATGCATTTCACACTGTACCTTGTGCCAGTGTTTCGAAAGGCTAGAATAACTAGCTGTGATTTATTTCACAGTACTATTATTGGACCCACACTAGTTACCAAATCACTGTGTTGTACATTTGTTACCCCGGCCCTTGGCCCTATAAGACATTAACCACAATCCTGCTCAGAACCAGCCTAACACTTTCTCTTTAGCTTACAGGAAACCACGAAGAGAAGAAGGGGGTGATGGCTGAGACATGTAGTGGAAATCAGTTAAAATTGGTTGAAGACAATGTGATAGTCTGATTTGACCTGACATAGATCCTGCAGCTTATTATATGCTCATTGTAATACATTACTATGCTGCATAACACACCCACTGGCACCATGACAGTTTACAATTGCCATGGCAATAGCAAGATATAGCTAAATAAGGAAAGATATAACTAAATAAGGAAAGAAAATAGCATCCTTGCTCTTGAAAAGCCTGCCCATCTCCCCGAATAACTATGAACGTTCCTCCCTTTCCTTACTTAGATCCTTTATAACAGCTGCCTAATCAGCCCAGGAGCTGAGAAGTTGATTTGTGAACATAGTTCCCACTTCTCCATTCTTTGGCCATTGAATAAAAGCTTGTGCTGTTGAGTGCTCAGCTTTGGTGTTGCGGATTTGAAACTGAGCAGGAAAGAATGCTCTGAGGAAGGGACGGATTGTGGATATGAGCTCCACTCATGGGCCCCTCCTCAGAGCTTCTCCGAATGTGGGTGGAAGTCCTACCAGAGTGAGGTGAAATTGGTAACATTTTTATGGTTAGCATATATCTGTTTTGTTTCCTTTTGCTTACACCCCTGTCTTCATGGTTCACCTCCATGTTTCTCTTGAGAACTGAGGTTTTTTCTTGGTTATCATCTCTCCACCTCTGTGTGTCTGTCCTGGTCCCCAGGAAGTACAGTGGAGGGGTCTGCTATCTGACTTTTCTTGCTGTGCTTTCAGTATGTGCCCAGCCCTTAGCTTATCTTGGTGGAGCTTTACTAATGCTATCCATTCAATTGCAACTGCGTGTATAGCTATAATTTTAACACCACGTGCGTTAGTTGTCTAGGGCTGCTATACCAAAGTACCATAGCTAGGTGGCTTAAAACAAAATAAAGAATTGTCTCACAGTTCTGGAGGCTAGAAATCTGAAATCGAGATGTTGGCAGGATTGGTTCCTTCTGGAAGCACTGAAGGAGAATCTGTTCCATGCCTCTCATGCAGTTGCCAGCAAAACTTGGTGTTCTTGGCTTGTGTATGCATCACTCCAATCTCTGTCTCTGTCATCGTGTGACATTCTCTCTGTTTCTGTGAGTCCTCTTCTCTTTTTATAAGGACACAAATAATATTGGATTTACACCCACCTTAATTCAGTATGACCTCACTTTGACCTGATTACATTTGCAAAGACCCTATTTGCGAATGTGGTCACATTTACAGGTACTGCGGATGAGGACTTCAACATATGTTTTTGGTATACACAATTCAACCCACAACACTATGTTTAATCACCTAAAAACGAAAACAAAATAACAGCCAACACATTTATTATACATCAGAAACTACTCTGGGCACTTTATACATAACATAACGTATCCCTTACAACAAATTTGGAAAATAGATACTATTATGCAAATCTCTGTGTCACAGGTGAGGAAAGAATGCTTATTACCTCCAGTCACAGAACTGATAGCAGTACACAAATAGCTGTGACCTTAATATCTACATCATAGATATCTACACTTCCCGAAATCTATAGATACCAGTATGCTCATTGCAAAATCTAGCTAAATGTTTTTTTGAGCATAAAGCGTATATAAAATTCAATGTGTTACATCTAACATTAAATTTTACATAATTTGCATCTAATTTTATTATTTGTAATTATCCCTCTTAAATAACACTGCTTTTATTCAGACCAATGCTAACATTAGAGCATATTTTCTATATCAATTATATAATAACATGGAACTCAGAGAAAATTTTGTTCTGTGGATAAGTAATCTAAAACTAAGGAAACTAAGCCAAAATTTTTGAGTCTAGAAGCAAAGCAAACATATACAGTTTGTATGTATGTGCCTGTGATTGCAAAAGTGGAGAGAAGGGTCCCAAGCCCAATCAAGAAAACATAAAGCAGAAAACCTGAAGTGAACATGAAGGTAATATGTATTCATTTATGTAGTAGGGACATGGATGGCCAGAAATTCAATCTATCTAACATCTCAGAAATGAAGCTTCTTCCAGAATACACAAAAAACCCGAATACATCCAATACAAGAGATTATGTTCTTAGAATCCACAGATAGAAAAGGAAATGCTTAAAATTGTATGTCACACTGATTCAGGATGAAATTGAATTCCTTCGGTAACTGACCAAGGTACTGTCAAATCGGAATCAGCAAGCAATACATTGTGCACTTCAAAAAGAGAACTTAACTTATGAATAAAAACATCTTATTTCAGCCAATATATAAGAAGATATTTTGATATGAGACTCTTCTCTTCTTGCCAGTCTGTCTCATTTGTGGTGATAGCTAATTTCTTTGTCATCATCTAAGGATCAGAGACATTAGAGAATATTAATGAAAATATTTATGAAAAGTCCCCCATTTAAAATTATAATTTATTGTTTCTTCTCAAAGAACCAACGGAAAATGTGACTATAGCGTCCTAATTCTTAGGGCAAGATTTTAAAAGTTTAGAATTTTTATAAAAGCATCCTTGTCTTCTGTCACACTTCAAATTTTTCCTGAAGGATATTGTATTACAATAAATTTTCCTTCTCAACTGCTTTTAACTCATGAACAAAGATCATGAGTTGGCTTAATCTTGTCAGAAAACAGAATAGATCTTTTTGAAACAGGAAACAGCTATAGCTGTCCTGCTCTTGCGTCTTTATACTAAAGTAAACTGAATAATGATCACAGAATCTTCCCCTTGGAAGAGAGGTAGTTGTTTTTAATGGTTCTTGTCAGTATATATGAAAAATATGTGGTTTTGGAAACAAATATAAAAAAATAAGAACAGAATTAGTCAATAAGTTTTATACCATAATTTATATATATTCTCCCTGTTTTTGCACATTCTTAGCTTCTCTTGTTCTGCAACTATTTCCTCAGGGTTCATTTTCAAGTTATTTTTATATAGACAAGCCAATCAGGTGTACCAGAAAGCCACAGAGATGCCCATGGTTCTCCAGTTCTGAATACATAATCCTTTTGAAATATATGCAATTAACAAGAAGTATATTTTGAGTAACGTGGTCAGAAGATAAAATCCAGACAACAAAGAAACAATCTTGTGGCTGCATTGGGACATTTTTGTGCTTTTATCAAATAATTAGACACTTGGCATGTATTAATGATGATTTTAAAAATGAAGTGCAGCTTGGGTTCAAAATAAGGATATTGTATACACATGAGGATAATTTAGCAGAACGAGTGAAATTTGTTTTTAAAGCTGCTTAGCTTTGATGACTCATAAAATTATGTGGAAGGGGAAAATAATTGAAATACTTAGAACTAACACCCACTCAGTGAGAGGTGATTAATCCTGCTTTAGAGGAAAAAAATATAGAATCTCAGAACTGAAGGTCACCTCCAGGCATGGCTATGCTTATCTACATGGAGCAGATTTTTTTAATCCTATATTTAAAGATATCTGTGATTGATATCTCATACCTTTCTTCAGAAATGAAACCCTCTGTTTAGTCAACTGTCCAGTCAATAACATCCCCTTAGGTCTAAGGTTCTCCAATTTTATTATACATAAGAGTCACCTGAGAAGACTGTTAGTAACTCAGATTGCCAAGACCCACTCGCAGAATTTTGCTTCACTTAATGGGTTTGGAGGATGCAGTAATAGATACTGTAACCACTTCCCAGGTGATTCTGGCACACGTGGTTTGCGGACCATGATTTATGAAACACTGCATTAGGTTAACGCAAATCCCTTTGAAATCCTTTGCAATGACCTGCCAAATTCCTGACTCTGGAATCTCACCACACTAAAAATCCAAGTATCCTTTACTGCCTGTATAGGTACAGGCATATTACAAAGACTAGGGAAACTGTGATACTACTCAAGCTATATTAAACAGCTTGGATTAATAGAACTGGTGACTTAGCTTCAGGGCAGACTTGCGCTTTCTCTCTCTCCTGTTGTTGTAATTTTCCATTTGCTTCATTTCTGTGATCAACTCCATTCCTGTATTCTACTTCCAATGTAAATATTAAGCCTGACTAACTTGCCAAGAGGATCTTGCATTTAGTGAGCTTTAGATCTTTCTTTTCTTTTTTTTTTTTTAATGCCCTTTTGACTCTTCTGTAAGGGTGAGTTTGTACTTGCTACTCAGTTATTGGCAGACCCTTTTCCATCCATTCTCAGCGGCACAATATTGCCCACCTCTGAGCCTACAACTCGACATATTAGCATATACCAGCACTCTTTAAGTGTCCTGCATACAACCTGAAATGATTTCCAGCTGTTAGTATTACAAAGCCCTGGCATTCCATTTATGTTATGATATAATTATACAGTATCTCTACTGTAATTAATTTTATATTATTCCTTAAATGAATGCCATGGAAGTAATATCAGACAGTTTGATTTGAGAAATAGGCTTTATTGGGAAAACTTTTGGGTCAAGGATAACAGAAGACACAGGTCCTCAAATCCATCCTTATCCCAAAGAGGCATTCGATGGAAGAGAATCTCTCCATGCCACTGTTCTCCCTCCTTATAGGGCAGGCAAGAAAGCAACTTTGTCTGTCAGAATATTAACAGAATTCTTGGGCACTAAGCATTTAGCTACTTCTAGGAGTGGTCAGGATAAATCCAACTGCCCAAAACGTGGAGGATTTGAGGTGCGGGGCAAGTGGCAACACTTTCTGCCACAGAGTAGAAAGCTGTCAACACCATTAGAAGTGAGAGAAAGCAGCCTGACCTAATGAGAAAAAGGAGTAGCCACTGGTCCTAGCTAGCTCATTCTCCAGGTAAACCAGAACAACCTACCGTGGTCATTTAACACAACTCAATAAGCTTAGATTTACTCATGTTTATACAGACTGTCTTCCAGCAACTGTGTTTCAACCACAAATTCCACCTTACATATAAGGCGAATTGGGACAGGAAATTTTACTAAGTTATAGTATTTGTGTTATAATGGCTTCTCATTGCAGTTATTATAAAAATACAAATTAAATAAATATATAGCCACCATTCTTTTAAAATATATATTTAATAAACACAAAACCTTTATAATATGCCAATTAAAATCACCTTATTCATAACCCTTCCGAAAACAAATAGTAAAATAAGAAAAATATTAAGAGGGAAATATCTGACCTCTAGAATTGAGTTTGCACATTATAAGATGAATGTCAGATGACTTGACTTTTTAAAAATTTAAAAATTTTCTTTGATAAAGTGGACAAATTGGATTTTATGCTCTCATCATCACTTAAAGCATTAAAATTGTATGCTCGTGAGTTTATTTGTTAACACAATCCCCCTAAATTAGCTATGTGTCAGTTACTAACTGGTACTTTCCATCACATCTTAAGGTAATTTGATATTCTCCAGCTTCCGTAAGATAGGACTGTTTCAGGTACGCATCTGTACACAATATAATAGCCCGACCCTGTTGAGCATGTTGGTTTTCAGTTATAATTTCTTCTAAATTGGTTTATTTTGCTAGCAGCTGTTTGCTCATTCTGAAACAGTTATTGTCTCTTTTCTTATTCTATCTTTGTATTGAGATTAATAATAGCTGACTTTTGTTCTCCTCCTTAATATTTCACATGATTGAGCCAGCTAATATCACTCATTTTCCCATTCTTCTCGAGGCTAAACAATCTCAACTCATTGAGATGTTATGGACTGTTCTATTGTACTAATTTATCAATTTAAGCTTACCCATTTCCTCAGGAGAAAAAGTAAAATTAATATTCTAATGACAATTTTTCAATATAAATTATTTTAGTGAGAGTACTTCTGGGATGAAATAAACTACTCTAAGTGTTTAAAATAGTGGGAGTTTGATATAGATAATTTGTTATACAGGTGATGGAAGAGCTGAGACAATGGAAGAAGGAACATTACTGGAGCCCAGAAGGCAGCCCCAAGAGGCAAAAGCTGTAGTCACAGAGCTCTGCTACTTACCCAGAAAAGAGGCAGCAGTGATAAGAATCTGCTACATACAAAATAGAGAAAAGTAACCAGCTTCTCTGATTCTCTCATTCTCTAACATTCTACCAGCACTTCACGTTGGACAAACCCAGACAGAAATGAGTAGGCACGGACTGGTGTGAAACACAGCCTGTGATGGTTATCCCCCTGTGATGTTAAGCAGAACAGGCAATAGGGCATAGGAAATGTCTGAGCACATAAGTTCACAACTGTCACACAGAGTATGTATATTGCCACACTGCTTTAAGCATTAGTGGATGATATTAATCATAATAATTATTGGATTAAAAAAATAGCTGATAACCCCAAGACTAATTTCAGGACTTTGAAAAAGTATATTTCTCTTATTTTGATGTTAAGCTATGGATATAATATTATTTATGGCTATAGAATCTGCCAATAGAAACACCGAAATAATATTGCTATGAAGTATTGGAAGGAAATAGGAAAATCTGTGTTAAATCTTCAGATGTAATTGTAGAGCATCGTTAGATATTACACAAATTTGTCAAATCAATAGCTAATAGCAGTGGAACAAGGAATCTAAATAAAATCAGAAAAATTTGGCATTAATACTGATTGATGCGGAAGGCTGAGCTAACATTTTTTTCTACAGGCAAAACGGCATAAAATTTATGGTAAAAAAAATACATAGAACTATATAATGAAAATACAAAATTAAGCTTGAGAAAAATCAATGTCCTGGTGACAAATACTATGAAAGGACCACGCAGAGCTTTGAGGTGCAGGGGTTGAAAAGCTCCAACCCTTCACTGCCCTCCCTACCTATTTTAAGATTTTTATTTAATTTCCTGCGGGATACACTTCAAAATAACTATCTCTATTTCTGAGAATCATTATTTTTTGAGGAATTTTTTTTTTTTTGGCAGGCTTTATTTGGTGAGGAAGTTTCACCCTAGGCTAACATCTGTTGCCAATCTTCCTCATTTTTCTTTTTTTAAATCCCCAAATCCCCAGTACATAGTTGTATATCCTAGTTGCAAGTCCTTCTAGTTCATCTTTGTGGGACGCCACCGTAGCATGGCTTGACAAGTGGTGCACAGGTCTGCACCCAGGATCCTAACTGCCAAATCCCAGGCCGCTGAAGTGGAGCGTGCGAACCTAACCACTACGACATGGGGCTGGCGCCCTGAGAATAATTTTTTGGGGGATTGTTTGGGAATGCATTGGATTTATAGATTAAACTAAGGAGGCTTAACGTGTGTACACTCCTGAGTCTTCCTGTCAAAGAACAGAGCTGGAAGTCCGGGTGTTTAGGGCAGTGAGAGGTCACAGGGAAAAGTATCTGAGACGAGAGAGCCACACAGAGAGAGAGCTCCAGGAGGTTCCCTTAATAGGAAAGCGTCCAAGGTCAGTGTGTTAGTCTGCTAAGGCTACCATAACAAAATACCACACATTGGTTGGTTTAGAAAACAGAAATTTACTTTCTCACAGTTCTAGAGGCTGAAATTTCCCTGGCTTGGTTTCTCCCGAGGTGTCCCTCCTTGGCTTGTGGATGACAACCTTCTCACTGTATCCTTACGTGGTCTTTCCTCTGTGCATGCTGTATCCATGGTGTCTCATTCTTATTAGGACAACATCCATATTGGATTACAGCTCCACCCTTAGGATCTCATTTAATCTTAATTACCTTTTTAAGGGCCTATCTCCAAAAACTGTCTCATTGAGGGTTAAGGATTCAATGTATAAATTTGGAGGAGACACAATTCAGTCCATAACAGCTAGAGAAAGAAACATACAGAAAACTGAAAGGGACTATGGACCACACAGGATCAGGGACAGTTTATGTTTCTAACAGCCAAAGTAAAGAACCTCCTAATTCATAGAATATCAGGTAGAATACTCAGAAAGATATTGCCTCCTTAGTGGGACAAAATGGCCCCAGACAAACAAAGATTAAAAGTAAGCCTAACATTATCAAATTGAATTTAAATAACATAATTACATCCCAGAAAAAAGCTCAGGAATATTTATAGGATACAATATATCCAGCATCCAAAAAGCTCAAATGGGAGATACCTATTGTTCAATCAAAAATTACTAGGCATACAAAGACACAAGAAAATGTGACTCATGGTGAGGGAAAAAATCAAATAAATAGACTCAAAAATGACACAAATGATACAATTATTAGAAAGGACATTTAAAAGTTGTTATAACTTTATTCCATATACTTAAAAAGGGAAAGGAATATATTAAGTAGGGATGTGGAAGTTATGATAAATGAACCAACACATAGGGGCCAGCCCAGAGGCATAGGGGATAAGTTCAAATGTTCTGCTTCAGCAGCCCAGGGTTCGTAGGTTCAGATCCTGGGTGTGGACCTACACACTGCTCAAGTCATGCTGTGGCAGTGACCCACATACAAAATAGATGAAGACTGGCACAGACGTTAGCTCAGGGCCAATCTTCCTCACACACAAAATAAAAAAATGAGAATCAATACATTTCTGGAGATGAAAAGTAAAATGGCTGAGATGAAAAATAGACTGGATAGGGTGGTAGCGAGCTTATTGGAGGCCCCCCCCCCAAAGATATGTGCATGTCCTAATCCTTGGGTCCTGTGAATATCACCTTATTTGTAAAAAGAGTCTTTGCAGATGTAATTAATTTAAGGATCTTGAGATCAAGAGATCATGCTGGATTATCGGGGTTGGTGCTAAATCCCATGACAAATATCCTTATTATAAGAGGCACACAGAGGAGAAGATCATGGGAAGGAGGAGCAGAGAAAGATGCAGCCACAAGCCAAAGAATGCCAACAGCTGCCAGAAAGTAAAGGGATCAGGGAACGATTATCCTATAGGGCATCTGGAGCAAGTGTGGCCCGCAGACACCTCGATTTTAGATTCTGGCTGCCAAACTGTGACAGAATAAATGTCTGTTGTTTTAAGCCTTTCGGTTTGTTGTAATTTGTTAAGGTGGCCTCAGGAACCTGACACCCTGTTAGCAGAAGATTATATACTAGAGAAAACAAATTATTTGTTAGAGCAACAGAAATTATCTAAAATGAAAAACATGCGAAATGGAAAAAAAAAAAAAAGACAGAGAGCACTAATCAGTTTGGAGAAAACTCCAGGTAAGCTAATATTGTAAGTGAACATAAGTGAGGCCATCTTCTTACTCTAAATGATCCTTTCCTAGTTAAAACTCTTCTAGCATGTGATCGTTATAAATTGCTACACACTTTCACGATTTTCTGATCCTGTACACATAGCCCTGCTGAGGTACTCTGACAGATTGGTTGTTAACAATCTTAATGAATTTTCCCGAGGAATAAGAAACAACACCTGTAGGATATTCATCATCACTGACAGATAAAAAGAACAATGAGTCCATCCTGGCTGGAGGCCCACATTCTGAACCCCTCCTTACTGCCCATTTGCCCTATACAACTGCCTCGGGATTCGGTAATTCTTGAAGATGGTTTTTTTGAGACGTTAGTCTGCCATCTTCTGGTTATGCTGGCTCATCGAAATAAAAGCTTCCTTTCTCAGTCTCTAACTCGTTGTGATTAATTGGCAGATCACAAGCAGAGGCAAGCTCATTGCTCAGTATCAGTATGAGAATTCCCTCAAGAACAGGGGGGAGAGGATGACAGGAAAAATTTTGAAGAGACATTGACCAAAATATGTTCTAAACTGATGAAAACTATAAATCCATAGACACAAGAGATTCAATGCACCTCATACGTAAAAAAAAAAATAGGAAAATACGCCAAGTCATAAGCAATTTGGTTAAAATCAATAATTAAGAGATATTAAAAGCAGACAGAAACATTTCATAGAGAGGAACAAAGAAAAGAATGACAGAAGACTTCTCACTGAAAACAGTTCAAACCAGAAAACATTGCAGGTACGATAATTTCAGTAATGATGTCTAGAGAGAGATGGTAAATCAGGCAAGTTTTGATGAAATCATATTTTTTTTAAAATCTCACTAAAATTTGGCATTATATTTACATTTGTTCAGTCTAACTGGTGGGACTGAGGCTATTACATTTTTCTGTTTTTTATTCTATTTATAGTAATCTATACTTTAAATTTATAAATAAAAATTATTTTCCTTCCAGAAACTGCACCTTAGGCTGAGGAAGAAGTAGATGTGGGACATTTGGGGTCAATAATAAATAATTACATATTACTTATGCTCGTGTACATTTACTAAAGGGATAACGAAATATAAGAACTCTAAAATTAAATATACGTATCTAAGGCTAAAATGACATCATCACTAAATCCCAGATGTGCAAAATTACTTCTGTAAGTGAACACAACCAGGACCACAATAACAAAACCTGAAAAATACAAAAAAAAAAGACCCTATAGATCAATATCCCTAATCAATATAGAAACAAAAATGCTTAACAAAATATTAGGATGTTGAATTCAGAGATATATTTATAAAACATACACATATTTGTCCTACTTCAATGTGGTAGGAGAGAATACATTCTGTATTGATTCATTTTGTCACACCCGACATTAAGAAAAACAGAAACTCAGGCCTAGAATTTATAAAATTAATAATTTTAATATTTCATCAAGGACATCCTTAAACAGTATTCCATGCCCTCCATCTCCCACAAGTGTGTGGAATCTAAGTACTAATACTGTTTGAAGTGCACTGTGTTTGTAGTAAGGAGCAGGGGTTACATCATTGCTTTGACACCATCAGTGTAAATGTCAGCACCATGGAAAAGCAAATAGTGTCTTACTATTATTATAAAAATAGTTTTGACCTCACAAACTTTTTAAAGCACTAACATTTCCTTTAGGTGGAAAGTACTGTAGCACAGTAATTTCATTAGATTTACTTTGGTTTATTTTTAGTTCCCCACATACTGATGAAAATATTTAAATGTTAAATATATAAGAACATCAAGACTGTTCTTATTGTACTTCCCTTTCAATTTTTCTTTTTTACATTTAGTTTATTTGTCTAGGCAACTTTCTAATGCATGATCCTAATTTGTTAAGGCTTCTTATATTTGATTGATGAAAAATTGTGCATGTTTTATTGCTGATATTTAAAATGAGCTTTCTTCCTGATGCATGCATTTAGAAAGGAATATTTTTTATTTTTATAAAAATACCATTGCATGACATAGTGGGAAAGACCCTTGCAGAAGAGTAAAAGCAATTAGGTCATAATCTATAACAGCTACTTTTGATAGAAGTGTTCTGAGAACTTGCCAGCCCAGCGTGATTGTTTCAGTTCCCCAACGTACTGAAGAGTATCAGGGCTCAATTCAGAGCCAGCTGTGTCAAGCCCTTCAGACTTGCTTCTCATTTAACAACTCAAGTTATCTAAATTGGTCTATTCCCACTTGCCCCAATTGATGGCCAGAAAGCGTGTTTTGGCTTTCCCTTTTCCCTTGTAATAGCTGCATTCATCAAACATTTATTGCATCTGCTATTTACTAGGCACTTTGCTAGGCACTAGGGATGAAGAAATCAAATAAGACTTTGTCCCTAACTGCAAAGAGCTTGTATCCTAATTTCCAAGTCTAAATATGTCTTTGAAGCCCTGTAAACCTGTGGTTCCTCTCAATATAAAAAGAGATTGACTACTTTCTTTGCCCTAATTCATGGTGAGCCTGCTTGGGGGAAACATGAGGCCAGTCTTGGAGTTTAGTGATTGATAATTAGTCCCTGTGTATTGTATATTTTCTATGTGCCAGGCAGTATGCTAAGCATGTTACAAAAATAAAAAATATTTTATCTCATAATCATAAATAACTTTGGAGAGACATTTGAACCTCTCAGTTTTACATTGGTGAAACTGAGTCTCAGAGAAGAAAAGTGATTTTCCCAAAGTGCGCGATTCGGGCCAAGGCACTTTCTCCACAGTCCGTGCTCTTCTTCATTCTGTTATCCTGCCTCCTGTGTAGCTACTCAGCAACAAATCCACTTACGCTGATGAGAGTTAAGACATCTCTAAATTATTCCCAGAAATAGTGTGGATTTGTTTTAATCCTTAACTCAATATACACCAGAAATGGGGACAAGGGATAGTCGGCAGAGGCAGGTTTATTGTGATTGATGTCAGGTTAGTATCAGGGCTACTAAGAGCCTTATGGGAACTGTACAGAGTAGAGGTGACATTATGATGCATCGTGTTTTACAGTCGTCCTTTATCACCACATTTCATATAATCCCCACAAATACATATATGTATGTATATATACACACACATATATATACATATTTGGAAATGATCTGAAACTATAAATAGCATTGAAACTTGGAAAATCACAATTTGCCTCTGGCTTGGACCTGTTCTTCAACTGGATCAGGAAACATGTACAATTAACATGGAGTTTGTTGTTTATTTTTTCATTTTTAGTTTGTATGTTGTGGGGTTTTGTTGTTGTTGTTTTTTGATCATGGACCACTGCAAAAACTATGGTTTGCAGGAAAGAAGCTCATCCCAAAACCTGGCCAACTGTGGCCTGTGGGAAGTTTAGAACTAATTCAATCTTGATTTTCACTCTCTTCATCAGTTTCAACTACCTTCTTTTCCTTGCTATTCACAAAACAGGTCTTTGATTTTCTTTCTTCTGCTTTACTTATAAGGTTCTGTTTTTCTTTTTTTTGCAAAATATATGTTCTACAAACTATTTAATGGTCAGCTCATGATAAACCCGACTCTGATGTCTTTTCAGACTTTCTTCACTTCTTTAAGTGTGTTTCTGCATGCTCAAACTTTTTCGTTGGCGTTGACGTCTAAACTTATTTCATATGTGTTTATTTTGATCTACTCTAATACACAAATTCTTTTTCATATCTGCTATCTTATACAGCATTATTCAGCCAACGAAAATTCAGTAGATTCTTAGGAGGTATTATTTGTGAGAATGATTTAAAAACAACCCCAAATACTCACTCACTTTTATGACTATGCAACATTGTCTCAAATGTTTTATTGTTTTTTATTATGTCCCATCTCTATTTAGTAAAATCATAGTTAATTTACATCCCTTTGTAGTTTACGAACTAAAACATTCACATATGTTATCTCAACTGACCTTAACCAAATTTCCTGAAAATAACACCAGCAGATATCATACTTTTCCAGTTTCATAGTTTATGGGACCAAAATAAAAAATTTTAATGGACTTGTCCAAAATGACATAAATTTTCGGTTGTGAAACTGGCACTAGAAATCAAATCTTCCAAGGTCAAGCCCAGCCTAGTGTCTTTGTAATTCACCTTGATGTTCTCTGCTACTTAAGGCACGTCAGCATGATATTTTTGTTGACCTGTTACTCAGCTTACAAAATATTGAAAAACATTTAAAATGGTCTTGCCTTAAAAAAATTCTTGTTAAACCCATATCACAAAACTGTGTTTTATAGATGTGCATTTGAATCAGTAAAAATCACATTGATGAATTAAAATGTTTAAACTTTCAGCATACATCATAGACTACTTCATTACAGGCCAACCACTCCCAAAGCCTGTAATGTAAAAAATAATTTCATCAAAATGTCAAAGCTCTTGTCAGTCTTTTCATCATTCAATTAGTACTGTTTGGAGTAGCTGTAACCCAGTGGCTCGGGTTTTTCAGTAAGCCTTCGTGCTCTCCTAATGGTGAGAGAGAGATGTGAGAAAACTGTTATCCTGCAAAACTGCCCTTGGATAAATATGATCAAAAAGAACTGCCAACATTTGATCTGACAGCAATACAAGTCATTTACAAAACAAACTGTGCTGCACTGACAAGTACATTTACAGATTCTCACCTTCAGTCTCCCCATTTGTATCTATAGTCACAATACATGAGATATTCCACGTCCACAAATGATACTCTAAAGAAAAATTATCTAACCTCTTTTTCAAGAAATGTCAAAGTGCTGAGAATCTGCAACTTTTATTTTTACAAAAGTCAGTTATCCTGCAGGACGCTGAGTCCTTGCTTTGCTAAGGCCAATGCCTTTATACTAGAAAGATGTCAGCACTTGGAGACAGAAGGGTTCTTCAGTTCCATCACTGAGATTGTACGTGTGTTCTAGTTCTGGGTGGGGAGGCCTAAAAAGGAATCAAAGATAGCTCCCAATCTCAAGGAGCTTGGCCTAGTTAATGAATTAATAATAACTAGAGATACAGAATTATCTACGTGTTAGAAAGATATAGATTAGGTATTATAAAAGGTCAGATAAGGGAGAGATTTACCTCAATATTAGGGAGTGTGGAAAATCTTCATGAACAACAAGACAGTTCTTTGGAGGGCAAAGTGTATATGTGATTTTAACTTGCCCAGAAATAACAGGAATTTGGGATAAAATTAACTGAATAAACAAAGGAATAAATAGAAGAAATTATGGGGCATATTTGGCAAGAAGTATGTAGGTTGGTAGAAAGGTTACCTAAGAAGGAGCATGAGAAATCAAGCAGGGCCAATTCTTGTCCAATTCTTAGAGACAATAAATTCAACAGAAAATCATGAATGCAAATTGAAGAATTATGTTTTACTGTAGAAAATAAGGAGCCATTAAGGTGTTGAAGAGAACCAGAATTGATCTTAGAGAAGTCTTGTCTGGCATTGACGTATATATTTGTTTAAATGAGTTAAGAGACTGAAAGTAAGAAAATTAGCTTTGAGCCATTAAAACTTCATTAATAAAGATTAGAGGTAAAGTACAGAAAAAAAGCAGGGCCAAGAACTGGTCTCAGAAATATTCTAGAAGGAGCTTTGACAAAGCATGGTAACAGATTGAATAATCACAACAACCTTTATTTTTTTTTAACTTTGATTCATCAGAAATCTGGTGAAACTTAATATGAGACAATTTGAGTCAAGAAAAACACAGAGTAAAAGCCAAAACAACATTGATTGTTAATAAGAACGATTACCACTCTAAATTTTTCTTTTTATAGGCCAGACATTTTGTTAAGTATTGTACATATATTATCTTATCTATATTCTGAAATATTTATGAAATTAGTATTATTCATATTTTATAATGAAGAAACTCAAAGAGTGTAAGTATTTTGCTCACATATCAGAAAGTGCACCTGGCAAATCAAAGATACAATTTTGAGTTGTTCAATCCCAGAAAGACTAAACACTTTTCACTTTGACCTTGCAAGTTATTTTTCCACCATTACTCTTTCCATCCATCTTGTTAAACACAAGACTGCCTAATCAATGACTTCTAATCTGTCACCTGTTTTGATGACTTTTGTCCTGTGAGTAATATATCTAAGTGTCTTCATACCACCCAAGAATTTGAATAGTGAACAATTCTCAGAACCAAACTGTACTTGATCTCTCTCAATCTTCCCTATAAAATCTGAAATCTCCTTCTGTCCCCCAGGACACTCATTTTAGAGCAGATCTTATGTTGCAACTTTTTAATAAAGGCTTAAGCTAGTGGCTTTGGTTGGTTTTTCTCCTTCCACAAGCAAGACATGCAAGTCTCTTAGAGGGAAAATACTGGGAAAAGAAAATAAATATAGCACAGTGCAGAAGGGAATTGGTGTGGAAGATGGAGAGTAAAGAGTCATGCTTGGGAAACTGACTGACTTGTAGAGATTTTCTCCAAGGAGTCTGAAATTCTCTTTTCAGTATTCAAAACATGTTAGTAACTTTGGGCTTGTTTTTGGAAAGGATTGATAAGTGAGACTATGTGTTCTATCAGATGGTGATACAGATAACAGGAGGATTCAAAAGGCAAGAACATGCTGTGGTTGGGCGCCAGAGAGAATGATGGTTGTAGTTGACCATCTATTTGGAACAAGAAACTAGAGAACCAAAGGTCATAATGTGACCAAGTTCCCACAAATATTTGCTCTCTGAACTGATGGTCCTAAGGTTTTGTTTGTATGATTGTTTGCAACATTCCTTTATTTTCTCCACATTTATGTAAATCAAATTACCTACTTGCATTAGAGCCATAATATGTAATTTTTTGTGTGTGTGAGGAAGATTAGCCCTGAGCTAACATCCACCACCAATCCTCCTCTTTTTGCTGAGGAAGACTGGCCCTGAGCTAACATCTGTGCCCATCTTCCTCTATTTTATATGTGGGACACCTGCCACAGTGTGGTTTATAAGCAGTGTGTAGGTCCGTGCCTGGGATCCAACCTGGGAAACCCAGGCCTGGGAAAGCCAGGCCACCAAGGCAGAGTGTGTGAACTTAACTACCATGCCGCAAGGCCAGCCCCAAGTTATAATGTTTCATTTTTGCTTTTTGTGCCATGTTTTCTAATATAGCTCTGTTTTTTTTTCTATTTTGTTAGCAGCTCTGTTAACTTTGAATATTACAGCAAATGAATGCCTATAATTGGAGACATATTTCATAATAAATGAGGGTGAAATGTGAAGGAAGGTTTCAGAGACTTTTTAAAGGCAGAAATATGTTAAAATGTTTTCTGTGAGGGCGTTATGAAGTTTCATGTTAGGATTAATGATTTGGACTTCATAAGTTTATTGAATGTGTCAGCTGTTCATCTTCTATGCACACTTGTACTTTGATTCACTTGGCCAATGTAGGTCCTATCATAAAGACAAGTTCCATTTATAATGGACAATCTACACTTTTCCACGATGGAAGTAGTGGTACATTATAAACATTAGATAATTTATTTATACTAATGCACTGATAAATGTGCAGTTTGGATTCTTCAGATAGTTCTGTTATTAAACTAGACAAGTTAAACTTACTTTAAAAGTAAAAATATTATTATTATTATTGCTTATCTTTTGGACCACATTTATTCAGTAGTTGCTTTCAATTCACCCAATGAAAACTGTCGGTGGGACAGAGATAATAGGAAATTCTACTTAAGTGTTTTTTCCTGAAAACTCTACTCAAAACTTATCTAATCACTAGAATGACTTTACTTAAATTGAGAAACAAATTCCAGCTTTATTGGATAGAGTAAGTAAGATAATGTCAATTAAGTCTCATTAAATTAAAATCCTAAACTCAAAATCTGTATTTTCTAAATACTGACGATTTTTCATTAAAATTTTCTTTCTCCAGAAGTTCCTCAAAAATTATTTTGGTAACAAATAGATTGATTGAACTTTCTATTTCTCTCCCAGAAATAATAAAAGATTATTTACAGTGGATAAAAGGATTGGCCTAGTTTATTCTTTATAACATATTATGTCTATTTTAAATAAAATTTCAATATCTCAGTCTTTTTTTTTTAATCAAGAGATCCACAAAATAGAGAAAAACTCTGATGATTCAAGTTCAGTCATTTAATCATTACTTTGAATTGTAATCTATTTATCATTCTCATACTCATTAAACATATTTTTATTATGAATCTCTAGGTATACGCTATTAAAGCAAAAGTAAGTGAGTAACTGTCCTCATGTAGCTGTCAAGTTTGGAGGTATAAAATATCTAACTTATAGTTAAACCAAAACATGGTACCCAGTTATCAAAACAAGTGTTAACTCACAAATTAAAAAGCAAAGACTGTCACTCTGGATTAGCAAATGAGATTCAGCTATGACCTACATAGTTTTAAAATAGGGACACAAAATGTTGAAATTAAAATGATGAAAAATATATTTCAAGCAAATGCTAATCCAAAGAAAGTTTAGGCACCTATTATACACAATATAATATGGAGTTACAGTTATCCATAAAGATTAATAAGGTTGCTTCATTTGTGTTTTCCTCTGCATAGATGGAAATCAATTGGAGGATTCTGAGCAAAAATATATGGAATGAACAATTTTTTCTGAGTATCACTCTACCTGCTGTGAGGATAATTGAATGAAAGCAGGCAAATGTGGCTAGAGAAATACCAGTAAACATTCTTTTTTTCCAATCTGTATGAGTAATGATTAGACTTAGAGCAAAGTCTTAGGAAAATCTGATTTATAGCTGTCAAATCTTGATATATTTTGATCATAGAGCCCACAGCATTTGTTCATAGGTTAGATATGGTGTGCAAGAGAAAGCTGAAAATCCTTTGATGTGTGCACATAAAAACAGAGAGTTATAATCTTATGAAAATGCAAGACTAGAGGAGAAGTACATAACAAAACCAATAGGAGACACTTCTGCTTCTGACCAAGATGACTTAACAGGAAGATATTTACACTACCACTTGAAACAACTCAAAAAACAGACAGAGCCAGCCTTGACAGCCTAGGGATTAAAGTTTGGCATGCTCCAATTCAGCAACCCAGGTTTGATTCCCGGGCACAGAACCGTACCACGTGTCTATCAGTGTGGCAGTGGCTCACATAGAAGAACCAGAAGGACCTATAATTAGAGTATACAACTATGTACTGGGACTTTGGGGAGGAAAAAAAAGAGAGGAATATTGGCAGCATATGTTAGCTCAGGGCAAATCTTTCCCAGCAAAAAAATAAAGGCAGACAAAATCTCTAAAACAACAGTTTGCAAATATTGTGAGTCATGGAATGAAGGACAGTGATCCTGGAGAGAGGGAAAACAAACAAGATGAGCCTTATAATTGGCAAGCTTACTTCCTAGATAGAGTTTCCAGACCTTGGTACAGGGAGAAAGTACCCTGTGAACTTGCTGAGATGAAGAGATCTAGCTGATGCATCCCCAGAGAGAACAAGGTAGACAGTGACTGCAGAAGAGGGTGGCAAAGAGAAGAGAGAAGTGTAAAGAGGAACTATGGAGATCTGTGGATGTGCTCCCACACCTGTTTAGCAGAATACGGATGAGTGCGTGCATTCACATGAAAAAAATACACAGGGCTCAGAGAAAAACACACCAAAGCAATTAAAGGAGACAAAATTTGGAGTTGACATTCATTCTCTAGAAAGGACTGAGTCTTATGATGGGTAAGTGTTTGATTTTGTTTTAAATGGCCTAACCGTTTTCCAAAGTGGATATATTATTTTCCATTTCCACAAACAGTGGATGACAGTTCAAGTTTCTCCACATCTTCACCAACGCTTGGCACAGTTAGTCTTTTAAATTTCAATCATTCTGATAGGTGTAGTTATATCTCATTCTGGTTTTAATTTGTATTTCCACTAATCGTTGATGTTGTCTCTTTTCCGAGGTGTATTTGTCACACACAACCACACGGACATACTCATACACACTTTAGTGAAATATTTGTTCCTATAGGAATAAAAAAGGTACAAACTAATTCTTTTTTCCTGTGAAAATTAATTTTCTTGCTTATTTTCCTTTCTTACAAGGATGATATTTTTGAAAATCACTAGGTGCTAAAATTAAGCATCAAATTGTTTATTACTTATATAGAGCTGTGAAACAAGATGGCAATAGAAAATAAGATGAACTGTAGTTCATATATGACAGGATGAGAGGTAGAGATGGAATATATGAAATCAGTGATGACACATTCCAATCATGGGATCTCCTTTTGTAAAGATTTTCACATTTATAACAAAACCCCCAAATGTTTGACGTAGAAAGTAACTTAGATATCATCTAAACTCCTTCATGAAAAGAGGTACAAGAGTCAACGAAGTTAGACAATTGTTGGTAATGTTGGAATTTCAAAGTTCACTTAACTTTCCTTGTAAAATTTAAATAAAATGATTCTCTTGTATGTTTTTCATATTTCCCTTAAAACACTCTAGCTTTTGTTAATATAATTGTTGCATGATTCTGCTCCCAATACTCAGAAGACTGACTAGATATTTAAAGATTTTAAAAATTAGTCACTGCACTTTACATTTTTATTTTCCATTTCCTTCCACTTTATTGTAGCCTCACTGAAATTGTGTTAGTAAATTTGCAAAACCAGAGGAAGAGAAATGAGTACCTTCACATGAATAAATGATTTGAAGAAGCAATTTTCTTTTGTAAATTAGAGTATTGACAAGTTAAGGAAAAATTTTAAGATAGTTTTAAGTAAGCAATTTTTAGGCTCTTCATTCAAAGCTTGCAATAAATGAAACATTTGCAAAATTATTTTCCCCATAAATGTTGACTATATAAGTCTGATTTTTTATTCACATGTCATGCTTTATTTTATGAAAGATTCAGTAACCCTCAACAAATTCCAAGCCCAAAAGGTAAGAAGAGTTTTTAAAGTTATGTTTTTAAAATGTATGTTTTAGTTTCTTTTTTGGTTCATTAGGCTGCATGGTGATTTTTGTTATAAAAAATAGGCCTTGCATCAGAATACTTAGACAGTTGACTTTATATTTTCAACACTATTTAATCTTTAGAAATATAGTTCTCACAAAATGTTAAACATTTAAAAAATTACTTCACTGTCCCTGAGCTTCATTTCCTGCTTCTTCTTCTTCTTCTTTTTTTTTTTTTTTTTGAGGAAGATTAGCCCTGAGCTAACTGCTGCCAATCCTCCTCTTTTTGCTGAGGAAGACTGGCCCTGAGCTAATATCCGTGCCCATCTTCCTCTACTTTGTATGTGGGATGCCTGCCACCGCATGGCTTGCCAAGGGGTGCCATGTCCGCACCCAGGATCTGAACTGGTGAACCCCGGGCTGCCGAAGTGGAACATGCGCACTTAACTGCTGCGCCACCGGGCAGGCCCCCATTTGCTTCTTTAAACAAACAAAAGTGAAAATCATAAAAATATCATACATGTTATGATAGGGAGTACTAGTTAGTGAAGATTTTTGCATAATAATGAGTAAAACTTTGGGGAATATTGGTTAAGAATATGGAATCTGGAATTAGGTTTTTTCTTTTTAGCCTCACGTAGAATTTACAGGTGATAAAATCCTTAACTTTCTAAAGCCGTTTTACAGATCAATGGTAGCATCCATGCAGCATGCTGGATCTCATGTCTGCAGCACAGGACACGCTTATTGAATGACAGCTATTAGTGAACTAATATTGCTATTACCTTAATTTTCAGAGGTAATTTGACCTATTCTTTCTAGCTTTTTAAAAATTATTTTTAGTTTTGAATATGGAAAATTTTAAGCATGCAAGAATGGATAAAATTGTATGATAAACCACCAGCTTCCACATTCACTCATTCCCTTATTGAGAATTATCAATATTAAGAATTGTAGGGGCTGGCCCCGTTGCCCAGTGGTTAAGTTCATGCACTCAGCTTTGGCGGCCCAGAGTTTCACCAGTTCAGATCCTGGCGCAGACCTAGCGCAACTTGTCAGGCCGTGCTGAGGTGGCGTCCCACATAGCACAACTAGAAGGACTTGCAACTAGAATATACAACTATGAACTGGGAGACTTTAGGGAAAAGAAAACAAAAAAAGAGGAAGAGTGGCAACAGATGTTAGCTCTGGGCCTATCTTTAAAAAAAGAAAAAAGAATTACGAATATTGACAATTACCAATCTTCTGCCACTCCACCAAACCTGCATAAATTACCCACTCCTCTCTAGATGATAATTATTGTTGTTTTACAGGTTGCTAAAACAATATAAATTACATATAATAAAATGTACAATTCTTATCTATATTATTGTGAAAAGTAAATACAGCAATGTAACCCTCACGCCTCTCAGAATAAAGTCTTTCCAATTATCCAACAGTTTTTTCTTGTACCTTGCCAGTTACTCCTGCTCCTACCCCAGACCCCAAAAACAACCACTGATTTGACTGCTACCATAGATTAAGTTTTTCAAGTTCTAGAATTTCATATAAATCGAGCCATATTGCAATATTCTTGTGTGTGTGTGTGAGTGTGTATATGTGCATGCGTGCGTCTGTTTTCCTGTCCACGTAATGTGTGAGCTTCATCTGTCAGTTTAAGTGTATCAGTATTCTCTTTTATTGCTGGATAATAATTCACTGCAGGGCTGCGCAACAACTGGTGTATCCATTCTTCCCTTAATGGACCTTCTTGTTTTAAGTCTTTGGCTATTATGAATAAAGTTTCTAAGAGCATTCTTTCAAACATCTTTGTGTTTTTATATATATATAAAAGTTGGCTCAATATCCATGAATGGAAACACTTAACCAAAGGATAGATGCATACATAACTTTATATTAAACTATAAAACTTTTCCAAAGTGGTTGCATTATATGAGACTCCATCAGCTAGGTATGAGGATTGAAATCGTGTACTTTTTATCTGAAGTGTCTATTCCTGAAATTGAGCTTATTGTCATCTCTTGTCTAAATAATTAAAATAACCTGGTAAGTCTCCTAGACTACAGTCGAGCTATTCTTCACAGTGAATTCAGATTGATAATTCAAAGATATGTAATTTAATACTTCACTTCTCACTTCAGTTTTCTTTCTGAAATCTGTCAGCGTCTCCTCATCTCTAGCATAACATTCAATTTTTTAAGAAGACGATGGCATTGAATACCATGACTTTGCTTGTCATAACCTATGTGCTCCAACCATAATTAACTACTTGTGGCACTGCTTTTTGTTTCTCCTCTCCCTGTCTCTAACATTCTTTCTCCCTTTCCCTGTGCTAGCTATCACCTTTCCATTTTGCTGGAAACAGTATAGACTTCATTTCCAAAAGGCTTACAAAACTGACTAAGAGTTTTTCTTTCTCAATTAGGAGACATTTTTCTTTATATTGATACTAAATTGATTGCAAAAGAGTGAATTTCTTGTTATTTTTCTTCCTTATCATTTCCAATGATGCATGAATTGATATTAAATAAGTATTAAAAAGCACTAGGTACTAAAAACAGTTAATAGGGATCCAGCTCTGTGGCTAAGTGTTTAAAGTTCCATGTGCTCTGCTTCGATGGCCTGGGTTTGTGGGTTCAGATCCCAGGCATGGATGTATTCCACTTAGCAGCCATGCTGTGGTGGTGTCCCACATACAAAAAAATAGAGGAGGACTGGCATGGATGTTAGCTCAGAGCTAATCTTCCTTAGCAAAAAAATTCCCTTGACAAAAAAAAAACAGTTAATAGAATAGGTATTAGATACCTAAATAGAATAGGTATTAGATAACTAAGTAGAATACGTATTAAAATATAATTAAAAGTTAAATTATTATGAATCTGTAAAAAGTATAGATTTTTTTCAGGTATGGCTAAAATTTAAATTTTACTGTAAAAAGTCTGATTAAAGAGTGATAATAGTTACCTCTTAGAGAGGACAAATTACGTGACCATTGTTTTCATGTTAACACCTATTTGGAACTGTATTTTATTATCTTTATTTATCAAATAAGAAAATTGAGCCCCAGAAATCAATGACAAACAACTCTCTGGAGGTAACTGTTGGAAATGAGATTCAAATCCAGCTGTCTTAATCCAAAGTACTTTGGCTCCAATAATTCTTTTGCAATTTTGCATTGAAGATATTACTCTTTTATAATGCAAGTCCAAGTAATCATCAGCAGGACATATTTCTTGCATTTTTAAATAATGATTCCTCAAATGTTACCTCCTTTGCCTCTGCAAATTGCCACATTTTCTTTATTCTTTATAAATAAGCAAGAGTAATGATTTTTACAATAGAGTGGGTATATGTTAGCTTAGCAATGTTACTGTATTACACATGTAAATATATTCATATTTGCATATTTATTTATGCATGTAAATATATGTATGTATACAAATATTCATGCATATATACAAGTATGTATACGTACTTGTATAAGTATGTGCATGTATGTGTGTATATATTTGTGAGCTACTGTCAGTTGACAATGTTAAGAATATATACAGAACTGTAAAAACCCTAACTGATCTACCTTGACTTTTGCAACCAGTGATCATAATTCTGTTCTAGGCCTCTTCCTGAAAGATCTAAATTGGGAATAGTATCTGTTTTGTATTCACATCTTCATTGTTATTACCTTGGATACATATGGTATGCTTACTAATTGTTGATTTGATATCATATTTTTCAAATTTTTATGATCTTAGCAAATTATTAACTGGAAAAGTTACCAAGTAGAAGTTTGTTCTCACTCTCTAATAATATTATAATTACTAAATTAAATTATTATTAATAATAATACATAAATTTATTAAATATGTTCAAAATACTAGAACCCACTGTCCATGTAATCACAAAAATAATATGATAGTTATTATTTCAATCCATATTTTATTGATAAGGAGCCTCAGGCATAAAGAAAAATACAGTTAAATTCACACAGTTGGGAAGTTTGGGAGCTGATTTCCCACTAGGCTATTTGACTCCAGAGCGCGATGGTACAACGCTACGTTACTGCCTAACAACACATCACTCACTTAGTCACTTTCAGGATCTCTAGCATAATGATTAGTTAAATTGAATTTCTCCCAATGCGAATTATTCATGGAACTCACGTGTTTTGGTCTAGGCTGGATGAGAAAGCAAGGTGGTGTACCACTAGGATCTCTCAGCTCAGAGTGAGCCTGTCTCATTCAGATCACAGAGAGGAAGGCTAAGAAGGAAAATCTATTGCCTCAAATCAAAGATTTTTGAGCCTAAAGGCAATGTGTCACTCTCTCCCAAACTGGTATCTATTGCATCTGAAAATCATCTGCCATCTACTTCCTTTAACTGCACACATTTGTCAGCTCTAGTCTGTGCTTGGATTTGACTCTTTTTTTTAGTATTTTAAAGCACAACAGTAATAGACATATGTATATGCATATATGTACATATTTGTATACATAAAGACATTTCTATGTCTTGATTTCTATGTCTTGATATGTTCATCCAAACACATACATGGAACATACAAGTGTACAGTGCTACACAATAGATTAAATCGTTTCAAAAAAACTTTTACAAATACCCAGTTCCAAATTTAGAGATACTATTAGTACATACTATACTTACATTTTTAATAAAAGTTAATTATCTTAGATTTCACTAATGTTCAAAATCAAATTTGCAAATAATTTGAATATTAAAAAGAATATTAACTACAATATATACATACAAACACACACATATGTGCACACCTAATTGCAGTGTCTAATTGTGTGCAATAAACTTTTTGTTTTATGAAGAACAACTTAATAGCTAGATCTCGAAGATCTAGCTCAATGCTCTGTTTTTTAAATACATTGCCCAACAGTTTTCAAAAATTTCAATCTACAGATACTTCAATACTTGAACAAAGTATGGACAGTACAGTGCAAAGTCCATATTTCTTTTTTATTGACCATATATAGATTGTATATTTGTATTTATTTACCTCTTTCACAAAAACAAAACTCAGTAACAATGGAAAGTAGGAAGCGATTGTCTTCAACTGGGATGAGCTATCAGCTGTCTCCTCAGACATTCCGGTTCCTCCACTCCAGATGGGTCTACCCGCTGGCTTGCATTCTTTCACTCTCTCCAAAGTTAGAGCTGAGGAGGGTCATCGGATGGACATGTTACCAGTGCTTGCGGTGGAGTATCAACAAAGTATTTCAAGACATCACGAAGCTTGAATATTTGAGGAGGAAATTTTTAAAAATCGAAGGCAGAGCAGTGAATCACATCAATGGCAGAGTAAATGAATTGCTTTGAGTTCCTCTGAGCAGCCTTAGCTTCTAAAATTTCTAGAAATTTATGTTTTTACTTTACCACGAAGTATGTGAGATTAGCTAGTATCTTTCTATAAATTCTAGTTTTTCCTAAGTGAGATAAAAGTGTAACTCCACATCTAACACACAGCGATTTCGATTAAAATAATAAATAAAAAAGAGAAAAAAATCACAAGAAATAAAAATAACAATGAATTATGACTATAAATATACCATAATAATAACTCCCTACATTACCTTGTGAAATTGTACACATGCTCTCTTAAAAATGTTCTTTTTTCTGAAAAATATGATCATACTAGATATAGCATACCATCTCCCAAATTTGTTGCATAACTTCATAGGTTATGCATAACAATATAGGCTATCATTTCATGTTAATAAATGTGAATCTATACAAATAATATAACGTTCCATTATTGCCTTGCATACAAGTGTGAAGAATTTTTTTAAAAAACAGTTCACTACTGTTGGATATTTGCCTTCCTTTCAATTTTATTTTGCTATCCTTATGAAAGATACTGCTACAAATAGTATTGCAAATGAAACTTTGCATAATTCCTGAATTCTACCCAAAATGCAAATGTTTAATTCATTGTTAAAAGGAAAGATGTAATAAGGTAACAAATAAATATATAATGTTGTTCTCAAAATTCCATATCAATTTACATTTCCATCAATATTACATAGAAAGAATCATTTACTACACCATTACTGACCCCAGATATTGTCATTCTTTTAAAATCTTTACTAATAGAATATCTTGAATCATGTGTCATACTACTTTAGTTTTTCTTTAATTACTAGTTAGGTTGATAATATTTAAGCATTTATTGACCATTGTTTCAAAAGATATGTCTTCATCTATTTCTTCTTTTCTTTTCTTTTTCTTAGATATAATTAAAGGCATGTATGTGTTACGGACAGTAAACTTCAGGACATAATTGAATTGAATTCTGCAGTACTGTGAATGTATAGAATTGGTCAATTTTCATATGGTCAGATCTATCAATCTTTTTCATTTTTCTTTTCATTCTTTTTGTTTAATTCCATTTTTAATTTAAACTTGGACCAAATATAGTAGGATTTCCAATCATTTATATAAAGATACAATATGGATGCAATAAAGATGACTTTAAGTAAGAAAATATGCCCTTTAAAATGATGAAAAGAAGAACTATCCCAAGATCATGTGTTTAATAATTGTCTATAATTAAATAAATGATTAGATTATATTTTGATAATTGATTTTGCATTTGAATTTTTAGTGCACCCAACATTAACTTTGTTGTTAATAGGTGAGGTAGAGGCTTGATTTTATTTCTTTTTTCCCAAATGCTTTAATCAATGTTCCGAAGACCACTTACTAAAATTATAACCGTATTCTAAGCCCAATTCCATTAGTTTGTTTGAGGTTTATTATGTTTATAAAAACTCCAATGTATTTGTAGATTAGCTTGAAGACAGTTGGCATTCCTTCAACGTTTGATATTCATATGAGAACAGAGTGCATATCTCAACTTGCTTGTGTGTTAATAGCACGCAGTTGTGTGTGTGTGTGTTTGTTACTCATTATTCAGTCATAGGATTCTGTCATGAGTTTTTTTATTTCATGCAAACTTTTCAGTTTCTTCAACCTGTGGGTATAAAGTAAAGTTAATAGCAATGAATCACTTTTGTTTTCCTCCATTTAGCATGTTTCTGATCTAGGCAGATCTAAATCTCACACACAGTCTTAGTGACATATTTCTGTCTCCAGTTTATGCCATACATTTATAAGAGCATATTTCTTTTCTTTTTCTATTTTATTTTTTTTTTTGGTAAGGATGATTGGCCCTGAGCTAACATCTGTGCCAATCCTCCTCTATTTTGTATATGGGATGCCACCACAGCATGGCTTGATAGGTCCACTCCCAAGATCCAAATCTGTGAACCCCACGGTCAGCCCAGCGGCATAGTGGTTATTTCTAAGATACATCTACTGGACATTTTCTAACTTTTCTTTGAATAAGATCTGTCAAACTAAGCATATACCAGACATCTACATGACCAACAAAGCTTTACATGAATATTGGGATTTTTTTTCCCACTTCAGATAAGACAGTGCATCTTGGAGAGATGCAACGTGAATGGAAGAAAATCTGTTTCTAATACATCAATCCTAAAGCAGTTTGGCTTGTGCCTAAATGTTGTACAGTTTATAGATACACCTTTCATTCTCCTTTTCTAATTCTAATGGTTATTTGCCTCTTCACGTGTTATCTTACTAATTCCTCAAAGCATGTAGAATTCCAATGATTTGTATGACTTAAAAACAATTTCAATAGTAGTAATCATCTACAAAATGATCCCACCCCACACAGACTCACTCCTCACCTCCCCCAAGCCCTAAGATTAGGGATTTCTAAAGGAAACACGTATGTTGAGTCCAATACTTCTGTCTTAGGTTGCTTTTTCTCAAAGGTGATGTTCCAGTCTCAATTCATATAAATTTCTGGTAGGACATCTCATCAGTTTCCAATATGTGTCCAGCCCCAAATAAGTAGACAAGAGGTTATTTGATCCCCCAGAACAATCCTTGCAAGACTTTCAACAAATTTTCCTGATATCAACATACATGCTTGAATCTCACCAAAGCTTAAAATATACCCAGTACATGACTGTTATAGTATTAGATTTTAAATTATATTTCGAAAATGGGTAGAGTGAGTATATTGAAATACTACTGATTTTTATATATTTGGTTTGAGAAGAACAATTTATGAAATTACCCTATTCATTCTAATGGGTATACTTCTATACTTTTGTAAATTATACTTCCGTCTATTATTATTTTGGTGATTTATTTTAATTTATGTTTAATTGATTTGGAAGTTGTTTTGTTTGCTGTGAAGTGTGAACCCACTTCTAGCTTTTCCATTGTACATTTAATTTCGTTTTTGCGTCTCTTACCAACTGTCTCCACCTATTACACCTTCTATCCCAAAAACCAATGGAGCAACAGACAAGAAAACTCAATTTTTGCTTCTGACAGATTCTTCTTGTATCTCTTCTCCCTTTCTGTCGAATGAACTATTAAAAAGCTCAAATACTTCCATGAACATAGTTTTAGGAATCTACATGTTTAAATGTTATACAATATGTCAAAAAATTAAACAAAAATGGTTGACTGCCATATTCAGATAAAGCCATTGGACTGAAAAATAAGACAGCGGGGCCGGCTTCATGGCTGAGTGGTTAAGTTCACGCGCTCTGCTGCGGCGGCCCAGGGTTCGGATCCTGGGCGCCGACATGGCACCACTCGTCAGGCCACGTTGAGGTAGCGTCCCACATCCCACAACTAGAAGGTCCTGAAACTAAGATATACAACTATGTACAGGGGGGTTTGGGGAGATAAAACAGAAGAAAAAAAAAATAAGACAGCAAGTTTTTGGATTTTTTTAATAATACTACTTATAAGGGAAAATAAATCAACTGGCCTCAATTTCCTCAAAACTAACATTCAAATTCCTAATCCAATTGAGTAACTCCTACTAGTTCTAGAAAAAAAGTGTGATCCGTGGACTTTATAATCAGTTCAAATTTCTTCAAGTATAAAACTAATATAAAAATGGTTTCAAACACGCAAGAACTCATTTTGTGCCCATGAGTCTGTCTTGGGAAATTACTAGAGGATGAGCTTCAAGCAGCCAAGAAATGACTTGGGAAATTACAGCTAAAGAACTATCAGTGATAATTGAATATATTTGTATGAAGAGTAAATATTAAAACAAATATGCATAGTAGAGCAAAAAGAGATTGCAAATGTTATGTCGTCTACCCATGTATATGTTAACAAATTAAAACAAATCAGCTGACAAAGAACAAAGAAGATGGAAAGTAGAAGAAGTCCACGGACTGTCTCATCTGTAATACTGAAAGTCAAATGGTATCATTTAGTTGGAATACCTAATATTGAAAGAAGAAGAAGGAAGAAATACAGATTTACAGGTGTGGACATTTCCTCGACTTGAATAGATGTACAAGATTGTTAATTATTGTACTTACAATTTGGTGAGGAATGGGGCAATAGCGGTTAATTTATAAACTTAAAAATTAATTCATAAAAAGAAATAAACTACTGCTGTATATATAAACATAATACTGTATATTCCATTGTATATTTATTATAATCTTAATAAGATATTTATATTTATAACAATATATATCTTGCATATATATTTCTATACCTATGTCTTATATGTATATGTTATATATCTCTCTATATAACAATATATAACATATATCCATTATATTATGCATTTGTCTTGACAGTTTGAGCGGTTAATATTTATGCCTCTAAAACATTTTTGTACATCATGTCTTTTTTGTACCTATGTACAAATTTGCACGTACACGTAAGATTGGAATTACTGGATCAAAAGATGGGTCTACATTTAAATACAAAACAATTTTCTAAAGTAGTTGGATTTACAAAACATTTTGACAATTGTTTTAAAATTGTATTAAATATTTAACTACTTTATTTTTTCAGTTACTGTCATGATAATAGATATGTTATATAATTAAAATAGCAAACATTTGTTGACCACTTACTGCATGTTGAATGCAACTGTTATAAAACTGAGTAAAATAAAGTGTCTTCAAGGAGGTCACAAATTTGTTACGATTAATGGAATTATGATAATGTATTGAGGCTGCAAGTATCATTGACATGTTTCATATATAACTAAAATAGCTCTTCATTGCAAGATTTTAAACAGCAGATGGGTATGTTTACTAAGCCTAGTTTATCCTAGTATATCAAAATAAATAAAAAACTAAGTTTTTTCACTTGATTCAGGTACTCACAGTGTACAAACCATATGGGATCATAATTTTTCATGTAGATTTAAATTCTAGTTTCTTTATTCAATTGCAGGCTTCAATAAAATCAGTAACAACAGTAACAAAATAATAGCTAAGCTATTACTTGAGAAATAAATATAGCTGGATAGAAGACAGATAAACCACATACAGAGCAAGTAGAAGCACACAGAAAACTGTTTATCTAAGCCTTGACAATTATTTAGGAAATTAGTTAGACCCACAAAAATTTCCTTAAAGTTTTTTCATGAGTTCAGTTAGACACAGAACCAGTCCCAAGCACTGCCAAATACATGCACGTGGTCAGACAAAATTATATTGCATGGCGACATGTAATCTCACACATTCTCACTCCATATAAGAGACTGACATTTCGTTCAGATCCTTCGTCTATTTGGACCTGGAATTCTGTATATTTTGGTTGATTATCGTAAAGGAAAATCATCGAAATTACTTCTCAGCTCAACACCTCTCCTCTGGTTGGTTTGTACTTTTGCAATAAACTCCTGACCCATCTGTGCTCTACAGTCTTCCTTTTCTCAACTTCATTTCTTCATATCTTTTCCTATAATCCTTCTGAATTGTAGGTATAATCAAGTTTTTAGCTCTTAAAACACTTGAATAGCTTCAACATCATATAAACATAATTTATACTTCAGTGCTTTACACAGTTTCAAATACCAAGTATGCATAAAAAATACTTGCTAGATGAATGAATGCATAATAGAAAAGGTAAGCATGGAAGATTGTTGCAAATTACACTTTTCATTTTTGAGTTTCAATCTCTCTTATATAACAGAGAGAATTCCAATTCTCTTTTCATTTCCCACTTTATAAAAAATATTTTCAATATGGCCCAATTCCCGGGCAGGTTTTTTCTACATGTCAAAAATTTGATAGTATCAAAATTGCAAACTTTGTCACCCTTTGGACAACACTGAGTTAAACTATAATTACTACCAGTGTATGTATTTTTAAAAAGTTATTTATAAGTACTACATCATGAAAGAGCTAAAATTGAGTTAAAGTAGAGATTTATCCTAAAGTCATGTATTTTTTGTTTTGAACTGACTCTGAATTATAATGCTATATATAATAGTATTTACTAGAATATGAAAATAGATCAATCATATTTAGTATACTTTGTGTAGGATGTTAAATCTGCCATATTTTATGCTAACTTATTCATTTAATAGATACTAATTGAGTGCTTATTATGTTCCAGGCATTATTCATGTCAAAGTTTATATTATGGATCAATAGTTAACTGTCTTACTGTAAGCAACGTCTTTGCATCTTTAGTCAGCATCAGAAGAAAAATGCAAATATAAATATTCTCTGATATCATGAATTTCAATGATAGATAATATTTAAAAAGTAAGTTCCATGCTTACATATTTCTATCGTTTACTTTTATTCTTTGAGTTATAAAGAGATCACACCAACAAAAATGCTTTATTAGCAACCAACAGTTTTTCTCCAGGAGGTATTATTTGTTGTTATTTTATTTTTTCCTTCTTATTCCAATTTGATTGCTTAGAATGTGGCAGGAGGATTAGATGTCTGAAAATAAGTTAGGAGAAAAATAAAGAAGAATCTAATTATAGCACAAATTCGTGGAGAGGATTATTGATTTAATTAAAAATTTAGATAGTTCGAACAAAATGTTTTGAAACTGCCCATATTAAAGGATGGTTATTATTTTCTGGTTGCATAAACAGAAGCTGGGAATTTGTGTGCCAGAGTCTAACAGTTGTATATTGTACAGCTCTCTCTTCATCCCTCTGTACAACATATTATCCCAGTTATTTGGCTGAAATTTAGTTCGGAAAATATCCCTTTGGGAAAGTTGATTTTGCGTAGAGTTGAGCACATTCGATTTATATTTTGTTTTTGTGTATTTTAATCTTACCAGCTGAAGGAACACCAAATGTTATTAAATCTAAAGTGAAAAAAGAGCATGGCAAATTACATCTTTATAATGACTGACACAGAATCTTCTAAGTTCTTATATTATTGGTGTATGTTAACAGTTTTGTTTGTAGTTTTGCTAATAGTTAACACTTTTCTTACTATTACATTTTAAATATTAGTGAATAATATCAATTTCAACAGTAATTTGTCATTTAAAGAAAGTTCAGAGGGACTTATACGGTATGTTCTTGTATTTCATCATTCTCAAGCAAAATTATTTTTGTGTGATCATCAGATATCGAAAAAATAAGACATATACTGACCTCAAGTTGTAATATTTTCGTTTTATTGATACAAAATAGAAATTAAGATATACATGAAACCTTGTAAACAGATTACAAATAATTATAGTTGTTTTACAGCTGAAGTAATGTTTTTTTAATTATTTAAAGAAACAGTGCTGAGCCCTTGAAATTTTGTGATTATACAACAATTGATGTTGATTAATATTCATTTTCTTGTTTTAAATAAATTAGATCGCATATACATTATAGCAGTACTTGATTTATTAAAATATCTAATCATGGCGACAACACTTTAACGTATCAAGAACATTTACTATAGCAAATGATTGGAAAAGTTTTATCTGAGGAAGCTGTAAAAAATGAGTCCAAGTTCATTACCATTCTCTGAATTGCCTTTGGGGTCGTTCTTCCAGTGCCTCTGACCGTAGCTCCTGGCTTCTGTTGAGATAGCTGTCTAATCTCCTTATCAAATGGTCATTTGGCCACATCCTTACTGTTCTCTCCCAAACAGGTTTTCTCATTCCTTTCAATATGGATAGGCTGAGAATTTTCCAAATCTTTAAATTCTGATTCCTTTTTGATTCACCATTCCATCTTCAAGCCATTTCTGTGTTCTCACATTTCACTATAAGCAGTCAGGAGGAACCAGGTCACTCCCTCAACACTTTGCTTAAAGATTCCTCAGCCAAATGACCAATTTCATTTCTCGCAATTTCTACCTTCCACAAAACACTAGGACACGAACAAATTCAACCAAATTCTTTTCCACTTTAAAACAAAGATTGCCTTTCCTCTAGTGTCTAATAACATTGTCTTCATTTCTGTCTGAGACCTCAGCAGAATGCCTTAATTGTCCATATTTCTACCACTATTTCCTTTAGGATTACTTAAGTATTTTCTAAGAAGACTGAGGCTTTCTCCACAGCCGTCCTCCTTTATTTCTGAGCCTTTTTCAGAATCACCTTTAAAGGTCTGTCCATCGCAATGTGAGCTTTTTCTAGCATATACCTCAAAATTCATCCAGCCTCTAACAACAGTTCCAAAGCCCCTTCCATTCTTTTGGGTCCATTATTATAGCAGCACCACCACTTCTCGGTCATTACTTTTGTCTTAGTCTGTTCAGGCTGCTATAAGAAAATGCTGTAGAGTGTATAGCTTATAAACAACAGAAATTTATTTCTTATGGTTCTGAAGGCTAGGAAGTCCAAGATCAAGGCACCAGCAGATTTGATGTCTGGTGAGCACCTGCTTCCTGGTTCATAGACAGCCCTCTTTTCCTTGTGTCTTCATATGGTGAAAGGAAGGAGGAATCTCTCTGAGGTCTCTTTTATAAAAACAGTAATCTCATTCTTGAGGGCTCTGCCATCATGACCTAATCACCTCCCAAAGGCCTCATCTACAAATATCATCACATTGGGGATTAGGTTTCAGCATATGCCTGTTTGGAGGGACACAAACGATCTATAGCACAAGGGTCTCCACTGGCCAAATCAAAGTGGAAGCCAGAGAGCAAGGGTGGTATTGATGTAGCCCATATGGGTCAGACTCTTAATACACAGGAAATGATGGAGAAGAATGGAGACTAGATCCAGTATGCAAAAGGAAAAAATTGTGGCACATGATTTTTAATTAAAATTTAAATTATCAGCTCAACCAATAATATCAGTTTGCAGATATGTATTAAATGTTAACAATAAGCAAGTTGCTGGGTCTGACTAAAGAAAAGATTAGTATACGATATCCTTAATTTCAAGAAATAGAAAATATGTAAAGGAAACCTATGTATATATGTGTTATGACAAGACTAGAGATGTAAAAATGCTATGAGAACTATAAACAGAAAGTGAAAGAACGGACGGCAGAGTAAGCAAATCCCTGTATGTAGGTAGAAAACATAACAGGGAAAAAGAAAATTGAAATCAAAATTTCTTAACAATTTTAAGAAGTGTTAGTTGGGAATTGAAAAGAAGGTACTACCAGAAACAAAAGAAGAGAAGTGGAGCTGCATGTGATGGTATGTTTTCTTTTACTTGTTCACTCTAAAACTGAGTTTCTACAAAATTATTCTTATTTTGCTTAATTTACCTGCCTGTCCAATCTTATGAGATCCTAGTACTGTCCCGAACCCCACTTCTACCAATTATCCATTCTGCTGCCAGACAGTGACTGCGCTATCAACAATTAATACTAATCCCTTTGACTTCACTGTCTTTCAGCTGGCTTCCTATTTATTTGTCTCTGTATATCTAATTGAATAAACTCTTTGTGATCACCATAGACAATGTTTGCACCGCTGAAAATGCACGTGCTGAAATCCCAGCCCCCAGTGTGGTGGTGTTTGGATGTGTGTGCCTTTGAGAAGTGATTAAGTCATGAGAGCAGCACCTTCAGGAATGGAATTAGTGACTTGATAACAGAGACTCTGGAGAGGCCCCTCGTCCCTTTCATCATGTGGAGACACAGCAAAAAGAGGGCTGTCTGTGAACCAGGAAGTGAGCTCTCATCAGACGCCAAATCTACCAGTGCATTGATCTTGGACTTTCCAGCGTCTAGAACTGTGAGAAATGATTTCTGTTGTTTATATTCTACGCAATCTACAGTATTTCGCCAAGCAACCCAAATAGACTAAGACAATGATATTTTCCCTGTGATAGTGATTCTTTTGTCATAATCCTTTTTTTGACTCAGAGTCAGTCTTGTCTGCCATGCTGGTAAATTTTCCCTCTATTTTCAGCAAATGTTATGAAATTAAAACTTGCCAAGTTGTTATTTGTTCCTTTTTTAGATTTATCTGATGTATCCAAATATTTCACAGCTTTTTGCAAAGTGGCAGTGATGAGAATATAAAAATAATCTCAAATTTAGATCCAGAGTTTGTATTTAACTTACCAGGTAGTAAGGAAATGCAAAATATTTTGAAGTCATGGTCGGATCCAAGAGAGCTTTAGTGAGATGATTAAGATGACAGTGTATAGAAAAGGTTGAGTAAGTACAGGATGGAGGTTGTTATGGAAACTGTAAGTCAGGAAGGTTTGATTATGTGAAAGGAACTATTGGCGCACAATCTCCCCAGGAGCTTCCCCGGTGTAATCCAAACCAGGCTTCCATAAACGGAGGGCAAGGAGAGATTGAAGAAAAAAGGCAGACCACTCCAGATTGGCAGGTGGCGGTTTTAATCACCCAGGGAACTAACCTAGGAGGCTTGTCTTGGGCAGCCACAAGACAAGTAGCTTTCTGCACCCAACCTCCAAATCTTAAAAGTTTATATAGAGGCCTTATCTGGGTTCAGTGACTTACCCAATCAAGATAGCCTCATTACTACATTACTATCGCAAGCCTGTATCCTTGGGGCAGCTTCTGGGAGTGTGGAAGACAGGCAGAATACACATTCCAAAAAAAGGGAAGGGATGGGCTGCCTCCCATTGCCAGGTGCAGCTCCTGGGTCAAATGGAGGTCATGCATTCATAATGACCTACCACAACAGGAACAAAGAACACACTAATCTCAATGTATTAAAACAACAAAAGTTATTTTTTCATACCACATTTCTACCACAGATCAGTCAGAAGTCTCTGCTCATCACTATCATTCAGGGATTCAGGTGAGAGAGGCTGCGTCTCAAAGCATGCTACCATGGTTACAGAGGCAGGGAATAGAGAATGAAGTGAACAACACTCAAGTGTCTGCCCGGAAGTGCCATACCTTACTTCAGCTTATGGTTTATTGGGTAAAGAAAGGAAGAGGACCAAGTGTACTTCTTGTGGGAAAAGAGTAAAATTACATGTGCAAGAAAAGAAAAATGAGAACCAATGACTACTATATACAAGTAATAAAGGAAGTTGATTACATCGATAATGTGAAGAATAAAATTGACTAAATAGGAATTTTTAGGGTAGAATCTACAGGGCAGCTAGATAGTGTTTCCATTGTTGCTTACGTCTAGTTTTAGTAAACTACCTGTATTTCCTCTTTTGCTTCTTAAGGACTTCTTATATCAACATCCAATACAGACTTGGCTACCAGGGTGGGAGAAGTATAGAAGCAAACTAATTCACAAAGTATTTGCACTTCTAAATCTGACCATCCAAAAGGTTATTGGTGAAATTTATTCAAAAGAAAGCCAGAAAGAAGAGCTTGCTTTGAGAAAAGGATTACTTGTTTTAGGCATCCAAATGGAGATGGGAAACAGGATATGGATCTGAAGCCAAAGGCAAATATTTCAGAGTCATCAGTCCCAAGAGAGAGTTGAATCTCTGATAAACTAAAAGTGAATCTCTGATAAACCAAAAGCCTATGTACCCACAATTTGAAATGTCATCAAGTACTGATCTGGAAATGCATGCCAAAATAACAAACAATTGAATTAACGACTTAAAATTCTATAATTTTATTTTGCCAAAAAATGGAGGGAGATTTCTTCATGTTGAAATTAAAGAGTAAACTCTGATCAGAATACAATAGCAAAATTATGTGAATTATATCTCTTATCCACCAGTCTACTTGAGAGCTAATCAAAATACTCTTGAAGGTAGAGACAAATTTTACTTTTGTATTCTAATTTAATACTCAGATAGTTGGAACCACCTGCTTAAATGTTTGAAAAAAAAGTTGGTAATTGCGAGTAACAACTGAAATTTTAATACAAAATTTAGAGAGACATTGTTTTTCTATCTAATTAGTATTCAGTTAAAAGGTGCTGCATAACAACAATAACAGCAACTACAAAAAAGCCATCTGGTAATCACTCTGATCATTTCATTTTATGTATATTTGCTAGTTAATTGGCTCCACTGAGAATCAATTAGTTAATAGGAGAAATCAGCTTCTATTTAAGCCATGCTTTAGATAACAGTAACTAACTAGAAATTGGATTTGTTAAACTATTAAGATAAAGGAAAAGATAATGTGCCATGACATTCATTTTTAAAGAAAATGATGTCTGAAGCTATGGTTTTAGTATTTGATGCAGTTTTTATTGGATATCTATCCTAAAAATTTTCCATGTACTAACCCAATGCAAGCACTGATTGTTTTCGCTCTTTTTCCCTACAGGCTAAACACTTCATGATGAATACTTCAAATATGTATAAAATATAACCTTATGAATTTATGGTTTTCAAACCCAACTAGACCAATTTTTCTATCTTAACTCTTCTCTTTCTAATATACTTCCAGGAGAAGCATGTTTAATCTGACAGCACAGTAAATGTAGGAGTAATGCAGGTCAAGAGAGATGTGAAGTAAAAGGTAGAGTTCTGTATATATGTGAACACCTAGAAGGAAGACAGAATAATGTGTTGGAAGAGATTCAGAGTCTGAAACATGAAATATGGTAGAATTATTGATGAGTTGTTGTGCAAGTCATGGTAAATAAATCAATCTTTATTCAATATGTAAAGGGAAGTCATTAGATGACTTTAAGAATTGCAATTCAATCCACACTTCTAAAAATATAATTTTATCTAATCAGAAAAGAATTAATTGGAGGGGAGAAAGACTACCAAAGACAGCAGGGAGAGAACAAAATAGAGGGATGGGGGAGATGTTTGGAGACTTTTTGATACAACTTGGTGATTGATTGGAAGTGGAAATATAAGGAATAAAATGGTATCAAAGATGAGTCTAAAGTTTTTTAGTTTAGTTTCAAAATGTTTGCACTTCTAAACAAGACATTTTTAGTTGAAAAAAGTCTGCGAACACTGTTTAAACATTTATTTATATGCCATTTACTGAAAGAAGAAACTTTAGGATAAACAAGTATTGAGAAAAATATTAGTTAATTTCATATCTTAAGTATTTGAAATGGGAGTAGATAGTTGGAAAGATACCAGTGCTGAACATGTCAGTTATAAGCCATAAGCATATATGTGGCAGTCAATCCATGGAAGAGGATATTTTTTGCTCAGGAATTTTATGTAGAGTAAAAAAAGTTGAGGTCCTGGAAATGAGCTGTTAATTGTACCAATATTTTCAGAATGGTAGAGGCTGAAATGAATAAATATAAATTTGTTAGATTTACAATACGGTGGAAAAGTCAACCACATGGACCCTGCCTTTCAACCGTAAGGATAGAGCATGATGCGGAGCATGGCCATTTTTAAAAACTTCCAAAGGACAAAAAAAGCATGTGCTAATTTATCCACAGAATGTTTGAAGAAGGGATGAGCTAGTTCCCACTTTACTGTTTTACATAATCACACCTTTTCTAAATAAAAGTATGAAATCCATATGTTATCTCAAAATAAAATCTATAATTTTATTTTTCATAGTTTATAATGTTTAGATAATTGGCTCCCATAACAAAATCATTGGTTGATAACAGATTAGCTGCACATGTACTATAAAAATGCATAATGAAATGCTATTTATCACAAAATTATTTATACCAGTAAATAGCGACAAGCACCAATTCACAAAATTCTCTCAATGTACTGAATGTGATAGCTAATTCTTATTGAGTTGATGAATTTCTATATGCCAAAAACTACTTTCCACTAATAAGAATTATTAAAGATAATTAATATTTAGATTATAAATCAAAATGCTTACAGATTATCACAGTCCACATGATGTCTCTGAGAATGTATAATTTCTACTTGATTTCATTTTTCACATACAAGTTACAACGAAGAGACTTTCTGTTGATTTTCAGAATTCTATAAATAGATAAACTTGTTTCCTCAAATGCAATAATGACAAACATCAAAGTATAAAGTTTTAGCAAAGAATGATCATAAAATGCTTATTTTAATACTGAAATAACTTTAGTTCATTATATACTTTATAATTATAATGTAGGATATTAATTGGTGGAAAATGAACAGAATTAGAAATTTCAATGTTCCAGCTCCTATTGATGAAAAATGCCACTATAAATGCCTGTTTCTTATCTAAGTGAAGTGAGGAAAAACTTGCAACTTTCAATCTTCATACCCAAATCTGCTATTACCTATTTAGCATTCTAGAGCTATAATGATTATTAAATTATTACTTATTGACTATTCACTTTTAAAGCATTTTGAAAACCGTAGCCAATTGTTTTTCCAAATATGGTGAAAAAGAGAGCAGAATTGACCTTGTATTGCATACTTTCTCTATTGCTTTGGACTCTAATTCTCACTGGTATATTCCATATGTCTGGGCAACCAGAGTATTTCTTTCTTTGAGAATATAGAGCATAGTTCAATAATTTGCAATGTTGAAAATAATAAATGACATTTCTAAATCATATTATCTTTTTTATCCATTGCAAGTGCATTGTTCATAATTTATACACTGTGTGGGAGATATTGTAGTTAAATAACAAAAATTTCTAAATTATAACTTATAAACCTTGAATATAGTGGTATGAAATATAGCAACATTCTTTCCTAGGATGATATTTTTAGGGCAAAATCTCCCTATCTGCATTCCATGGGGCACAAGTTATGGGAGACATTAAAAAAATCTCTGTGAAAAAGAGAATTTTTCAGACAAACTGGTAAACAATACATATTCTATATCTCTGGAAGATTTGCAAAATTCGCTTGCTATTATCAAAATCTGTAATAAACCAGCAGACAAACATACACTTAATATAGTTAATACAGCATCAGCTAAATCAAATTTGGTACAGAATTATTTTGTCACGATGTGACTATGGTTAGTTCACAGAATATTATTTTGTAGTCCTATAGGATGGCGCTTTCAAAGATGTTTAAAGCTGTTTTTTAAATATATTTATATTTATGAAGTACTATATGCCAGGTATTGTTCTAAGAACTTTAGAAATATTCTCTGGTTTAAGCCTCATAACAAAGCTAAGAGGGAAGTATAATTTTGATCTCCATTCTACCAGTAAGAAAACTGAGGCTCAGACAGGTAAAGTAAATTGCCCTTGATCACCCAAGCACAAAGCTGCAGATTTAGGATGTGGACTCAGAGAATATGGTTCCAGAGTCCAAGCTCAATATACTGCACTGAATATCATGTCCATTTTATCTTTATTTAAAATATTTATTTCATTTGATCTCATTTCATTTTATAGACTGTGGATACTAGAATCAATTGGACAAATTAGATTGAGTCTGTCTATTCACACCTGCATCCCTGGTGGGAGACGACGGCATCTTGCACAAAAGTGATGCATTCTACTGGAGAAAGTAGGTCCAGATGGAGCATGGGCTGAAATTTGGAGAAACTCTATGACAGCAGAGCAGTAGCAGATCCCAGTGAGAGTTAAAATACATGGTGAGAGAGACTGGAACTCTGAACCTGACGAGATTGAGTGAACGTATTTGTGATCCTGGAAAAACATCCCCTGGAAATTTTTAGAGTGGAAATTGAGTAGGAGGCTAGAGATTCTGTATTAAGAGTAAGAAAAGCAGCCAATAAAACTGAGGTGATTACTGTAGCTATCAGCTTGCAATTGTATTCACAGTCAAAGTAATTCCTGGAGTTTCTAGTACCTTATTGTTCTTTGTCCTCATCAAATTGAAACATATATGAAGAGAATAATGTTCATAGATGAGGAAGGCATTGGTTCTCTCTCTCTCTCTCTCTCTCTCTTTTTTTTGCTGAGGAAGATTGGCCCTGAGCTAACATCCATGCCCGTCTTACTCTATTTTATATGTGGGACTCCTGCCACAGCATGGCTTGATAAGCAGTGCTTATGTCAGTGCCCAGGATCCAAACTGGCGAATCCTGGACTGCCGAAGTGGAGCACATGAACTTAACCATTACGCCACCAGGCTGGCCCCCACAGATGTTCTTTTTATTGTTAAATAAAAAGTTCAATAGTCACTGAAAGAGTTATGTTCACCAAACTTGGACTCAGGAGACTGAGTTTTATGTTGGATCTTTCAGTTACTAGTGACAAAATTTTTTGATATGTTATATAATTCATATATTACTTAATTCCTTCCCCTAAGAGTGAGAGGCTGCATCATTTCTAAAGTATTTGAAAAGCTCAAGGTTGTTTGGGGGTCAAATACTAAAAAATGCTCTCATGTGTTTGCAATCACATGTCCTCTCTACAAATGTCAGACACAAAAGGAGGTTAAGAGGAAGTTTCCTTGGTGTCCTTTGTTGAAACTCTATGTGTTTACAGACAGAAGTGTCATATACAGTAGTCGCTAGGTGGCTGTTTTACAGTCACATTGGTAATCTCACATGCATCCAAAAAAGCATTTATTGATTGCCTCCTATTTACCAGATATTGTGTTAGCATCAGAAACACAGCACCGAGCCAGACACAGTCCCAGCTTTCATTGTAGTTCCGCACTATTTGTGAGATCTGGCACATGAGATTTTACAACCAAGAGCTCTCGATGCTAAGATGGAGATAAACACAGGAAAAGGGTAGACTAGATGAGATAGCACAGGTATTGTGAGTCACTAAAAATTTGTTTCTTTAAGGAAAGACACAGAAACTCAGGCATGAGGGATATATGACCATTTTCCTGGTGAAGGAGAGGCACTACAATGAGAAAAACGCAGATGCAAAGGCCTGAGGTGAGATGAAGGGGGTATTTAGGAATTGCAATGAAAGTTTGCCTGACCATTGAGTTTAAGAATAAGAAATGGTACTGATGAGGCAGAATTTGTGGGCAGGATCCAGACCGTTTGAGAAATTTCCTGAGCAAAGACGTTAAAGTGGAACGGTCCATTTAAGGTATAACAGTTTATATATCCCTGTAATGCTGGAAAACAGCACTAGCACTTGTTCTTGATTTCTAGCATTCCTTCCAAGCCACATGAAGTTGAAAAAAGTAAGATCTGTCAACATAGAATATTACTCCCTCTCTCTCTTTCTTCCTCCCTCTCAGTCCTTTGTTCTAGAGATACAGGACTTCTCATGGACACATCTTTGCTGTTTTTGAATGTTCTTGATGCAAAAATGGATGTGATGGTACTGGTCTTGCTCAGTTAATGCTAAATTGCCTAAACTACATTGTGCTCCGGGCACAGCTGTCTGTTGGGCACACCAAGAAATCCAATCTCAGCAGGAGTTCCTGGAGTGATAAGAGGACCCTCATGAAAATGGTCTCACCTGCCTTGTTTAGTCTGGAGAATTCATTGTTTCTTCATTATCACGGTGGGAGCATTCTAAGATTCTTCAATTTATAAATATTCTTATTCTGAGGTCCCTTTTCCAAATTTATTTATTGGGGAAAAAAAGGTGATTTAAACTCTACCACATTTGTTTGATATTGCACTTTTTTTCTCTTTTTTTCTTTTTGGTGAGGAAAATTGGCCCTGAGCTAACATCTGTTGCCAGCTTTCCTCTATTTTGTATGTGGGAGACTGTCACAGTATGGCTTGATGAGGAGTGTGTAGCGCTTCACCCAGCATCTAAACCCGTGAACCCTGGGCCACCCAAGTGGAACATGCCAGACCCAATCACTACACGAACTTAACCATTACACCACTGGGCTGGCCCCACTATTGCACTTTTTTAAAGGTTCAGTTCAAGTACGACTTTATGAGGCATGAGTATAATTTAGTTTGCCAATATTTTCCTTGCATTGTCCGTTCCAATTTTGTAACTAAAATATTGATCATTTTAATTCGGTATATTTCAAAAACACGAATAACTCATGCAATGAAGCGGTAGAGAGGATAGTTGCTTTATAAATCATTTATTCCATTATAATCAGACATATATTCTAGAATAATCACAATTTGGGGGTAAAATATATAAATTAGACTGAACTGGGAGAAAGACTGGAGACACAGACTTTCAAATACAGCTGATGAGATTAATAATGGTCAATTAATATTTCAAAGTTGATTTGGTATTATATAGTGTTTATTATAGTGTTATTTTCAAATCATGATGGGTTTAGGCTATTTTTAAGAATAAATTTCAGCTCTGATGGAAAAAAATCTAATTACACCAAAAATATTCCCAACAATACATACATGAGAGCAATTAGACAGGAGTTTCAAAATCTCTTTTGAAAAACTGACCTACTTATTTGTGTCAATATATTCTTTTAAGTGTCTCTTTGAAGAGGGCAATAATCTCGGAAACTGAATTTACCAGCTTTTGGTGTCAAACATTAAAATCAATAATTAAAATTGTAAAATGCATTTTATATAAATGTTCTTTAGAAACTTGCTCAAGCATCAGGAAATGAAAGAGAAAGTTTTACTTTGAGATGTCAATTATAGATTCTATTGAAAATGCTACATAGCTTATTAAAATATTCAAAATCTCATTTAAGTTGAAATTATTATGTAAAATGCCATTAAAATCACCAGCTCTCCAGGTAATCAATGTTCAGTGGAAGAATGGGTAAGCTCAACATTTAAAGAATCTTTCAATTTACTGCCAATCTTCAAAAGAAAGACTTTTAATTATTTTGGCACACCCCAGTTTATTATTCAATATAGAAAAGAAAATGATCTGTATAACACAATTGGTTCTAATAACTTTGGATATGCATAGAGGGTGTCTGAGGTATGAGAGGTAGCAAGTGTTAGGAGTGTTAAAGCAAATGTTAATAAGAAATTTCAAATGTTTCTTGGGTCCCAGAAAAGTTACGTTACCTCTGTATTTCTTAATCTGCAAAATGGAAATGATGATGTTATTTCACAGGTTGCTGCGAGTTTAAAATAAGAAAATTATGGGTGAAAGCATTTATGAGCTGTAGAAGCAAACCATGTAATTTCTTTCGAGCTACAACTGGTAAAATGAACACAATACTATATTGTAGGGTAATTCTGAAGATTCAACAGGGTAAAGCAAATAACAGTGTCAGACATATTATAAACACTGAATAAAAGTAGGTACTTGTCGTAGTAAGAAAATAACATACCACTTTGAACTTATTTATATCATTTTTATAAAGACAAACATCATGATGAAATATAACGCATGCCGTTTAATGAAGGTAGAATGTATTGTTTGTAACGTATTCTTTAGTTTTATTATATATGTTCTGTGTCAAAACTAAAAAAATAATATTAAACAGTCAACAATTCATCTTGGCCTACAATTTGTTTCTTTAGATAATCCTCAGTCTTTCTCCCTGTCTCCTTGGTCTCTGTCACAGAAACATTAGCACAGACTGCTTCTCTTTTAAAAGAATCCACTATCAATCCAGGGTCAAGATTAACAGCTGTCTAGTAGCTAATGTGTCTTATATCTCAATTAAAAAAAAGCACACACATGTGGCAAAGATGGTTATAAGAGGAAAATAACGTTGAAATTTGCCTCTCAATATTGTTTTAACTGTATGCTTGAGAACATGCTCTTTATTAAATAAGTGGTGAGAGGGTTGGCACGCAGGGACTAAAGTGAGGGTGTGGGTAGGGACTAACTTGCTTTCTCTTTCGGTATAAATGAGACATGAGTTTGCCAAAGAATTGGAATAGAAGTTCTGGGTCTCTATCCTGAACAAGTTGCACTTAAATTTGGTGAGACAATACTGCAAATACAAAAAAAATGTAATTTAGCTAGCATAGCTCATTCACTCAAAGCTGAAAGGCTTATTAAACATTGCATAATGCAAAGTGTGAAGAGGTCTATGGAAAAAAAAGATTTCTGTTACGTCGTCACTCTTCTAAGACTGATTTTCAACATGACTCTCCATCCACTAACTTCAAAGTCAGGCCAGAGCTTAATCAGGCTTGTCTTTCTCTTCTCCTGTGGAGGAGCATTTGTAAAACTAGATTTTAGTCTGATCTAAATTGACAATTACTATTTCAAAGTGTGATCCAGTAATATAGGTCCTGAGTGAAGAATTTGATAAAGCCAAGGAGTTTTGAAATGAGTAAGAAAGAAAAACTACAAAGTGAAAACTGAAGACATAAAAGTTTAGAAAAGAAGTCTGTCTGAGCTTTTCCGCTCAGGGTCAAAGTGACTTTTTAGTGTGGTGATAAACAGGGATTATGAAATAAAATGCTCTGAAAATCACAAGCAAAAATAGCCTTGTCACATTTGCCCCATCTCTGCGCCTTATTTCATGCCTCTCAGACCCAGCACAAATGACAATTACAGGCAGATGTTTTGCTGGATGTTTCTTCTTTTGTGAGAAATAAGAAAGTTATGGAATAAATATTAATGACACATTGAAGAGAGATCAAAATGATAGACTTTGAGCATGACCTTAAGTAATATTAAGCTTAATGCCTTCTGAAGAATTTTCAGTGGTATACGTTATCAGACAAAAGGGCCAATATTAGTGTAACAATTTTTAGACATATAATTTTAATATCTGAGGAAAATAGTGGTAAACGATGCAATTAAATATAATCTTAGCTAGTTGGTAGTATTTTTAAATACATGTTTGCTATTTTGTAAATGATGTTGAAAAGATCTGGTGTCCATTATATTATGTCTGCCTGTTAATGAGAAAACCTGGAATACACTATATAAAATGTACAATTAAAGATTCAATATACTCTAAAATCTATTTGGGGGGAGTAGTAATTGATAGAAGATTATAAACTGGGTTAAAATTTTCTGTCTCTGTTATTGTAATTCATATGTGTTAGTCAGTGGAAACAGCCATTATTAAATCCTCTAAAGTTTAAACCATTCATTTGAAGTTAATTATGTCTAAAGCTTTGCAAGGATTATGCTAGGTCTGTGTATTAATAAAGGAAGAAAAGGCCCTTTCTTAAACAACTCAAAATATTATGGAAGAGAAAAACAAACAGAAAATGAAATGCCACGCAAACCAGGATGAACAGACAAGGACAAGAAATACACGATTTCAGTCCACACTGGTCTTAAATGACTTTAAGATACAACCTGAAATCATGAACGTGACTCTCAAGTCTGCCTGACCTGGCCTCTGAGTGATATGCCCTTTGATTATCCTTTGAGCTGTATCATGTTTGTGCTCTCACAAAATTTCAGCACACTGTCTTTCTGCCAATTGACTATTCTATATATGGTTGGGCCTTTTTTGTTTATCTGAAAATTCTTTATCCTTTTGCTTCTTTACTTGGTTGCTGGTTGTCTTCCCGACTAGAATAGATGTACTATGAAGATGAAGAATGTATTGGCATTTTTTGTCAAGCTATGCTTAGTTCCCAGGGTAGTACTTAGCAGACCCAGTTTCTCATCTGTAAAATGGGGATGCATCATGAGTTCACCCGTGACTTTGAAAATTAAAGAAGAAAATGTGACTAAATATTTAAAAAAGTGCTAATCTATAGTGGCTGACAAAAAATGTCATTTATTTTTTCATACCTAAACTTTTGTGCTGATAATCTACTACATGCTACAAGTGTTTTGCTGCATAGGGGAATAAATATTGTTTTTAAAATACATTTAGTTTGTAGAGATAAAAGTTTCATATTCCACATATATGCCAATGATATAATTTACATACTTCATGGATGTTATACCATACACATATACTCTAGTAATCAGTGTTATAGATAACAGAAATTACGTTTCTATCCAGATACTAGACGTGGCTTTCTATAATGTGAATAAAGTTTTATGTTAAATATCATCACATTAACAATAAAAATGACCAAAATAGGCATATAATAACGCTTCTGACTTTGTATGTAAGTACATATATGTACATTCGAATTAATGAGATGGTCTTCTATAAAAATAAAATTAGATCTTAAATATAATTTAAAATTATAAGTAAAAAATATGGTACTATTAAGCGAATGTAAAGTAAAAGAGGAAATAATTTGTCTTTTACTAAATTTCCAATTTTAGGATGACATCTTTTCTTCTTATCAGAGTTTCCGTAAAAAAATTAGAGTATAATGAGGAGCAATTACAGAATGCGGTATCTTTGGAAATCAAATTAGCCTGTGTCATTACTGCTTTCCTGAAAAACCGACACTACAGTTGTTAGAATAATACGTGACCCTGTGGTAATCTTTTGATCTTATCGTTACAAGGGAGAAGGCAAAAGAGAGCGGTTACAGACATTGCACCACTCATTGCTCACAAAAAATTTTAAAAAATGCAACTAAAATAGTAAATTTGAAGAACTGAAGAACTCTGTTACTCTTTAAAAGAGTTTTTTTTAATTATGAAAAGGGTATAATTTCCATTACTGTACCTTGTAATTGCCATAAAAATTGAAAAAATAGTGATTTTAAATGGAAGGGAAATTTAAAATGAGCCATTCCTAGGTTGAAACGATGTAAGACGAAACAGAGATCTCTTGTGAAGGGAGAGGATGTCTGCAATGGTGGGGAAGCCAGAGGAAGATTTGAGAAAACGCCTTCAATACACTTTTTACAGCAAAAACATCCAAGCACACCGTTAGACTACAACTGGCCCCAAACAATCTTTGCTGAAACATAATGCTTTAAAATATATTCAAGCTGTCACTCTTTCATTTGAACATTATTAAAGTCATGGCATTTCATTTCCCTAACTTTATAAAAAGTAATGAAATTAATGCCATTCCGTGTTTTATCTTCTCATCTTCACCTCTATCATAGTTCATATAATCATTTTCTAAATAACACTGTCTATTTCTGTTGATTGCTCTCTCAATTAATTAGGTTTTCTTGGGATTTTAAATATTAGTTTTCTATGCTTCTTTAGTAATTTTATGCTCCATTTTCTCAATTAGGAGTTATAGCTATGGGCAATATGCTATTACGAGGAGGGTTCATAGGTTATAGATTATGATTTTCTTCTAAATGTGAGCTGACTGTTTAGATGCCGTTTGCATGATAAAAAAGAAAGATAGGGACAGATTTATTGTAACCTTTTCTTGTTTATATTTTCCTTCAGATTTCTATCAGACTTAATTATGTCAACACAACAGATATAAGTACAAAATGCCTTTGAGGAAACAAATGTAAAAGCAGTTGATAACGAAAAATCAGCCCAGTATTTACTTTAAAAAAATGTAAGCATTTATGGAACTGAAATGATGGGTTGAAAATTTTCTTTTTCAGAACCTTAATTTGTTAATCTGATACAAATCTAACCATATAATTTAGAATAAAACTATTTCTTCTTTTAATTTTGGTATAATTATTTTATACTTCATTTTAAATTAAAATTAAAAATGATTATCGCAAGTGACTTAAACAATAGTGTACTTTGTACGAAAAAGATCTCTTGTTAAAAATACTGGGAAACTCACTAAATCTGTGCTAAAGTTGTGATATTGTCAGCAGCTAAAGATCGGGGCTTCTAGGAAAAGCATCATGAGGAATAAGCACCAACCATTTGCACAGTTTACTTTCCAGAGAACATCCTATCATTGGCCTATTTTTTTTTTTATCACACTTCTTCCCTCTGTTCCAGAAAAGCAGTTATCTTGATTAATTTATTCTGGGTTATACACAAAAGTGTGGAAAGTAATTCTCTACCCAAAAGAAAATTTGAGTATTTTTATCAAAAGAGAGTTTGGGGCTAGTAAAAAAGAAATCACAACCATAATAATCCCTTTCACTTCCCAACATCCTTTAAAACTATCACCTTTGATATCTCATGAGGGACCCAATTATTTATGCTCTTGGTGGCTGTAGCAGGTAGGTTTTTTTTTATCACGAAAGCAGCAATAAACAAACTCAAATGAAATTTAGCAGAAATAACTTCATATGTTATTGGTGGGTTAACAAAAATACCAGTAAACCTGTACAAAAAATTTTCAGATGCTACTTGAAAGAATTCCATCCAAAATGATACCAAGGAATTAGTCTGGTGAAGACACAATTGCCACTGCTGTTGAATACTGTCCCGTGCAGATTTTACCACTTGAACAGAGTATGAGCTACTGCTGCAAACCCCATTGCTACTGCACCACAAATACGCAGTGCTCCTGCAACAGTACAGATATGCAGCAAATAGACAAGCGATGAACGAAAAAATAGATAATATTTACTACATCCAAATTAAAATCTTTTGTGCTCTAAATGTTACCATCAAAAAAGTGAAAACAGCTGTAAAAATTCTTTCAAACCACGTATCTCATAAAGAACTTAGATTCAGAACATATAAAGAAACTCTTACAACTCAATAATAAAAAGACAAATAAACTAATAAAAAGTGGGCAAATGACTTGAATCAACGTTTCTCCAAATAAGAAATACAAATGGCCAGCAAACATATGAAATGATACACACTGTCATCAGTTCTTGAGGAAAGGCAAATCAAAACTACAATGCAATGCTCCTTTGCATTCACTAGGATGGTTACAATCAAAGCAGAGATTATAGCAAGTGTTGGTGACATTAGGGAAAAATCAAAACAATCATACATTGCTAGTGGAATGATATCCGATACAACCAATCTGGAAAACAATTTGGCAGTTCTTAAAAACTTGAAACATACATTTACCGTAGATGCAGTGGTTCTACTCTTAGGTGTCCACCCAAAATAAATGAAAACGCATGTCCACAAAAGATCTTGTACACAAATGTTTACATGAGCATTACTCATAGCAGCATGAAAGTGAAAACAATCACAATAGCCATCAATGGGTGAATGAATAAACAAAACGTAGTGTAGCCATATAATAAAATGTTACTCAGGAATAAAAATGAAGTACTAACACGTACTAAAACCTCAATGAGCCTTGGAAATAACATGTCAGGAGCAAGAACTCAGTCAAAAGATGACATATTGTATAATTGCACGTATATGAATTTCCCAGAATAGGCACATCCACAGAGAAACAAAGTAGACTCATGGTTGCTTATGTCTGGAAATGGAGGATGTAAGGAGCAACTGTTAATGGGCGTATTAGTAGTGATGAAAATATTCCAAAATTAGGTTTTGGTGATGATTATACAACTCTATGAACATACTACATAAATATTGAATTTTGTACTTTAAATGACGGAATTTTCTGGTAGCATATCTCAATAAAGGTGTTAAAAAACATATGAACCCTAAGAAAATGGTATCGCAATATTAACTGAGGTATGGTATGCAAAGTCTTTTTAAATCTCTCTGGAATAGGCCAAGGAAGTCATAAAGAGTGTGTAGGCTTATTAACATAATTAATGAAAAATGAAAAAACTTATGTAGACAGTGTTATTTGCATATACATATATCATTGTTCCATCTTCCTGATGTATTGACACTTTAATCCTTATGAAACGGCTCTCTTTTTCTCTTGAACTATTTATTTTATTAAGGTCAGCTTTATTTGAGTCAGTTTAGCTATTCCAACTCTCTTTTGATTATTATTTACATAGTATATAATTTCCCCTTCTTTTACTTTCAAACTATTTGAGTATTTAAAATTCTAAAGTGCATCACAGGTAGAGGGTAGACAGTATATTATGAGAGCATATTTTCATTTTTATCCTGTCTGACAACCTTATCTTTTGAATAGAATGTCTTTTTTTCACTTTCCTTTAATGTAACCACCTATATATTTGAGTAGTAAGTAGTCACTATTATAATATATATAGTAGTCTTTTATATTTACCAAGATATAGATGCCATTTCTGGTGCTCTTGTTTCTTTCCTATGAATTCCAATGAAAATTTGCTTTCCACAACCAACTTTTCTAAATTTATATTCATTTTTAATCATCCATAAATACCCATACCTCTTGCACACTGGATTTCTTGTCAATTTTTAATTTTGAGTTGCTTTTACATCCCTCAAGTCTTATTTATTTGCTCCTCCAAGTTGGAATGCACAGAAAGTACTCCTGCCATCCTTTAAAACGTCTGTGTGCACTTCAAGACTCAGATCAAATATATTTCACTCATTAACCTTCACAAAACCTCAGATGTGAAATTAATCTCACCATTATTGCACCCTGTAGTAGTTTATTTGCATCTACATGGCATCACTTATTTTTGTCGGTCCTGTTTGTATACATTATGGCCTCTCCTGAAGGCATGAAAAATATCTTGGCTCTCACTTTTTGTGTTTTGTATTTCACAACAATCAAAACAGTGCCCTGTAAATACAGAAGTTCAATAAATTTGAAGAATTGAATTCAGCATACTTATGCGCAGTATTATTTAACAAACCAAGATATGTTACCTCACACCCGTAGCACTCAATAAATGTTAGTTATTATGGTGATTATCAATGTGAATAGGATGAGAAGAAGGAAGGTGACCCAGGCATGGTGAGGGAGGTCCCGAGGCTGCAAAGATTAATAAGGCATAGTCATTTTCATTCTGTTTGTGAAACATGCATAGACAATGCAACGCAGTGTTTAAGGGCTGTGTTTGAGTTATTCACAGGGTTTGTGGATACTAAGGCAATAAGTTTTCACTTCCATTGGTGGATGGATAATCAGTAAAACCTCATAACAGAAGACTTTTTAAGGATCAGGAGGCTATTCCAGCTAGAGTAAATAAAAGCACCAAAGAATATAATAACATGATGTGTTTGAGGTAGTGTGTGTTGATCATTATGGCCCAAGTTACAATGAATAGGTAAATTATAACAATCTTGTACACGATAGTACAGAGCATTTATTATACTGTAACTTGAGTTACTTGATCAGGTTTCGTTAAATAAAAGTCTCCATCTGAAAACTTTAAAAAAATAATACAGGTAAAAGGTGAAGGATGATAAGGTGTTTTGGAAAAGAGATTCTTTGTAGTGGAATAGAGATAGATACAAGATGGAATTATGAGGAATATTTAAGAACTGTAGTCAACAGAACTTGTAGATCAGATCTCTAGAACCTGCTTTTTTTTTTTTTTTTTTACAAGATTCTGTCATAATGGTCTTCTGTACTTTTTTTCTTTTTGATGAGCAAGATTTGCCCTGAGCTGACATCTGCTGCGAATCTTCTCCTATTTTTTATGTGAGTTGTCACAACTCACATGAAACTCACTCATGGCTGATGAGTGGAGTAAGTCTGCTCCCGGGATCGAAATCCACAAACCCAGGCCACCGAAGTGGAGCGTGCAGAACTTAACCACTAGGACGTGGATGGAGCTGTCTTCTACAATTTTAGTTTTAATTAAAACATACATACGAGATTTTTTAAATCATTGATGTGTATTTTCAGTATTATTTAATCATTAAATAAACTGTCTGTGAGGAAAAATACTACCTTGAAGTCAGCAAATATATTCTTTCCACTTGTTTAAAAATAATCTTTATGAAATATTGTATATTGTATATTTAGCATAGGAACTTTAAAATAGTGTTCAGAAAACTGAAGTATTAGACAAGATTCTTGGAAGTATTCCTCTTGGAGAGTTAACTGAAAGCTCCCAGTGCTGCTTCCATCAGAGAAATACAAATTTTACATACTGCTATTTTATATGTTTATTTTTGCAATATAGTTTTACAGCTAAAATATTCTTTGCAAATAACTCAATTTTATTAAATGATTGATAATAATCCACTATTTATAGTATGTAATAAAATATTTGGATGACGATTATTTGAAAAATAGTGTAATTTATTATCCTAGAATTATCTACATATAATATAAACATCTATTTTTAAAAATATTTTTGAAATAATAGCTTTTGTTGATCGAGTGTGCTATCATGTAAAATGCTAAAATAATTTTTTTTTAAAGATTTTATTTTTTCCTTTTTCTCCGCAAAACCCCCTGGTACATAGTTGTATATTCTTCATTGTGGGTCCTTCTAGTTGTGGCATGTGGGATGCTGCCTCAGCGTGGTTTGAAGAGCAGTGCCATGTCTCTGCCCAGGATTTGAACCAAGAAAACACTGGGCCACCTGCAGTGGAGCACGCGAACTTAACCACTTGGCCATGAGGCCAGCCCCCAACTAAAATAATTTTTACCTTATTATTAAAATGGCATGTAGCATATATTATAGTAAAGCAGTAGGAATGTTTAAATAAATTGAATATTATACCAATTAATGACTCCAGGTGGTAGAAAACGGTGAGAATTAATAATGTGAAAGAAAGTGGTTCAAAGTCAATACATTTGGTAATATTTAAATATAGTTTATGGGCAGAGAAAGTGTACTAACTTAGGAGACTGTGAATGAACATTGTGAGCAATTGAGTAGGAGGTACAATTTCGAACTATAGAAGTCAAAAAGAGAGAGACTATCAAGGAGCATAGCCTTAACTGAGACTAATTAGCAGTGTAACTGCAGAGATTGAAGACTAAGAAGATATATATTCATTTAGCAGTAAGTATATCATTGTTGAGTTTTGAGAAATATTTTCAACAGTGTTGAAGGCCAAATCATAAATGTTTAAGTACCAAGAGTTTGATGGAAGTACCAACATGTATTTTTTAAAAATAAGTTTTGCAATATAAGGAGAAGAATAGGTTAAAAAATGAGGTAGGAGTAGATTTAAAAATTAAGTAGGAATGACTCAGAGATGGAAGACTTAGCTTTCACGAAACGATGAGAGACTACAACCTTGAATACACTAGAAGAAATGAGGTGGGAGAGAAGTGAAAATAGATACATGTGACTGAAAATAAAATTTGTTTGTTACACTTTTGTTAATCCCAGGAAAATGGATTGATTAGACAATTTGTTTTAAAATTCTAATAATCAAAACTTACAAACCATGCCTTCTTTCTCAAGTAAGGTAGTTTTATATATTAATCATTATTTTTTTTGTGGAAGATACTAAAATAAAGTCTTATATTAGTTTAGGATAAAAATCAAAGATTATATTTAAAGCAAAAACAAGAAAAAGGTGGTTTTTCAAACATGGATATTTGCAAACTTGCATATTATTCCAAGTACATGTTCTTTGTAAATATGTGCATGTGTTTCTCATAAGGGTGAATAGATGGAAAGTTGCTGGGTCACAGGGTATAAATATATGTCATCAACTATCTATTTACAGAATATTCATTCGATGCTTTCATGAAGCAGTTACCCCAAATTTTCATTAATATTTGATATTATTTGACTTTTTCAAATATCAAAGTGTCAAAGTCTATATCTTTTCAAAATTTATTTTCCATGCTAACTCATAAGATTATAATCTGTCTGCAGATTACCTTCATGGTATGCCACTCTATGAATAGCTAATTTGCACCTACCGTTCATTTTTTATTCTAATTTATTTGGTTATTTAATTTTTACGAATTTATTGGATAATGTAGATACCATTTTTTGTCAATTACATTTATTGTAAGTATTTCTCTTAGCTTGTCTGCTCTGCCAAGGAATAGAGACAAAAAGCTGGGATTAGATTACCTGAATATTTAAATATCAACACCAGTTTCTAACACTATATTCATACTGCCTCAGTATGAGCTGCTTTCCCTACATAAATAAAAGACACTCAATATCCAATTTTCTGTCTTCCATTCAAAGAGAATATTTTTTTCTCCTCCATCCAGTATCTATTGACCAGAATCCTTTTGTTGCTTTATTTCACATGATATATTATAAAATATTACTCAGGAATTATCAATCCCTTTGAAGAGCTTTAAAAGGCCTATGTGTTTAATTAAATAAAACAGTATACATACACATATGTATATATAATGTATGTATAAAATATGAACGTAAATAATACATACATTATTTAGATTAGATATATTTTATATATTAATATATATGTTGAATATATATATATAAACAGAATTTATCCATATAACCATCTATATTCTTGAGATTTATTATTTCCTTAAACAACTTAAAATGCACAAACTGTTAACTATTGGGGAGAGCTTTAGTAAAATTCCTTAACTCTGTTAGTGTAAAATTAAATTAAATGTAATGTCTTAATTATAATAAAGAAATATAAAATTAAATGAAATATTTAAAACATATAGCTAGAAATCATAGTTAAATACACCATATATTCTTGAGGTAAGGAGTGACTTTTTAACACAAAAGACAGAATTAGTAGAGACAATATGCAAACATATTCTAAAAATTAAATTTGTAATGCCCATTCTGCTTCCAAAATTAAAGCAATAAATTTTAAATAATCCAAGCTAAAAAAATTTTGTTAAACAATTTAATATGCAACTTAAAAATGGAAAACTGATTGGGGCCAGCCCCATGGTTGAGTGGTTAAGTCCCATGCTCTGCTGCGATGGCCCAGGGTTTTGCAGGTTCAGATCCTGGGTGCAGACATGGCACCGCTGGTCAGGCCACGTTGAGAAGGCATCCCACATGCCACAACTAGAAGGACCCATGACTAGGATATACCACTGTGTGCCAGGGGGATTTGGGGAGGTAAAGCAGAAAAAGAAGAAAAAAAGATTGGCAACAGTTGTTAGCTCAGGTGCCAATCTTTAAAAAAAGAAAAGGAAAACTGATAAACTTTAAATTCTTCATAAAAATAATTTAGTTAAAATACTGATTTTTTTCACGAGAATTCAGTTATAAAAATATTTGCAATTCACTCATGAATTTTCTACACAATTTAATTAGCCCTCTGGCAATATATATTAAAAGCCTTAAATATGTTTATATCCCTCACTTGGGGTTGAGGAACTTACAATTAAATTATAATAACATTAAATAACAAATTTTTAAGGACACTGAAAAATTATAATGCTATATATAAATATATATACAATTTTTTTTTTTGCTGACGATGATTATCCCTGAGCCAACATCTGTTGCCAATCATCCTCTTTTATGGTTTTTTTTGAGGAAAATTCACCCTGAGCTAACATCTGTGCCAATCTTCCTCTACTTTGTACGTGGGTTACCACCACAGCATGGCTACCAACAAGCAGTGTAAGCATGTGTCTGGGAACTGAGTCTGGGCCACTGAAGCGCAGTGCACCGAACTTAACCACTAGGCTATGGTGTCATCCACTTTAATGCTATATTTTAAGTGGTAAGATAAGTTTATATGATAGTCAAGCATTTTCTTTAAATTATGAAAAGACATTATTTCTGTTTTCCCTCTCAGTTCATTCTCTTCCTCCACTCTCTCAATTTCCATGGATGACCTTTGAACTTCAGCTGATTATCCTGCACTTTTTCCCAGGGGCCCCATCTCACATACCTCTCAGGAAACAGTTTAGTTAAAGTTTAGGTGAATGTTGACTACCCAGACAGCTCACAAAACCTTTCCCATTAGCTGAGTAGATCTAGGGAGTCCTTTGTGGCACTGGCTTTGTCAAGTATAATACTTTCCTGTTGGCTCATACAGAATAAAATCATATCTTGTTTATTGGCAAAAACAAAGTGGAAAAATATTGCCAGTATTGAGAATTGCGTTACGGGATCACAGCACCAGCATGTGTCAGCCGGCATCACCCATCATTAAAAGCAATCGGCACATTTTGAGAATTCTTGATTTGTTCAGAGATTGATGTTTAGCACTTCATATAATTTACATCACATTTGTTTTTTATAAACCTAAACATAGAAACAAAAATCAATATAAAATGCACAAAGGTAGTTTATAACTTATTCAGACTCTATGCTGCTCTAATAGATGCTGACAATTGACAGAAGGCCTTTCTGAAGGTACAGTGCTATTTTAAAACTTCGGTTCATTATATCTGAATAATCAACAATATTTTTGTCCTTAATGTGTTTACCTCTTACTTACATAGTATGTAAAATTGTGTGTTGGCCCAGAGCAAGCCCTATTGGAAAATGACCCACCTAATCCAGCACAGATTCCAAATATACATTTTTTATGTTATTCTTACAATAGTTTGTAAATAGAATATACTGCTGTCATAAATCATTTCATGCTAATAAATACATACTGTATTTTAACTTTATATGCATTTTAATGTCATATTGTCTATTGATTTCTTTTACATCATGTGATATACTTCTTCTTTACTTTATATAAAAGAACTGAAAATAACCAATGATTTCATTGAGTGGTAAAGGATACTGGCTCTGGAGTCAGATTTTGTTGATAGAATCCTGGTTCTATCAATAATTAAATGTGAGAAATTGAAAAAGGTACTTTTTCTTTCTTTGCTTGATTTTCTCAATAGTAAAGTGGAATAATATTTTGTGAATCATGGAATTGTTAAATCATATAATGTACAAGAACAGTAAGAAGAGTATCTAACACTTTCTAAGTGTACAATAAATATACCCAGAAATAAATTAAATATTGCGATTCAGGGGATAATTATTTTGTTATTTTACATTTGCTGAGACATGGGGGCCTAGTTTTTGCATGTACTATTTTAATTAAAGGAAGGCAATTTTTCTTGTTTTGACATTATTTTTCATACTCAGAAAGACACAACTTCTTTTCTTTGCTAGGGTGAAATGAGTCAGACAAAATGACTTTCCACATTTTAACCTATTTAGCATCTCTTAGAGAAGATTTCCAAAAGAGGAAAGATTTACTTGCTTAAGATTTAGCGGTAAAAATTTGATTTTCTCCCTTGATTTTCTTCTCTATTTATTCCTAAAATGCTTTATATTTCTGTTTTCCAAATAACCCTTCCTCTAGACAAAGGTCCTGGTAAATATAATTGAACCAATATGAGCTTTTAGATTGTATTGTAAAATAAAGCAGAAAAGAAATCTGAAGCTAAAATTAATATACTAACAAAGGTAATAACATATTTTATTGTGAAAAGAAATTCCAAGTTTATATAACAAAAATTTAAACTCTCCATGAAATGATCTTTAATTAAATTATTATAGAAATGTTCTGGGGAGACAAAAGACTGACTTCTGGGAATCAGTGTTGTAATTCACTATCCTGCTACTGAATTAACTTTATACTCCTGTTAGTTTCTTTATATTTAGGATGACTTGGAGACATAATTTAGAAATTGATGAAGATAATCTCTAGTTTCCTACACAGTTGTAGAAATGAGACGATAAAAGATTTTAAACTGCCTCTTCCTGGTGTAGCAAGATTTCCTCAACATCTGGTACCATTACAAAGCTGGCACGTAGGACTTTTGTTTTTCCTCTACTCTTTAATGCATTGGTATAACTTAATCTAGGTACTAATGACTAGAGAAAGCTTCAACGTGCTTTCTTTCCATATATAGTCATTGTTACGAAAACTTCAGTTAGCAGAGGGACAAGAGTGTGCTGAGTAGTCTAGTTTAACAGTTAAAGAAAACCATATGGATAGGCTTCTATCCACTGTCCATTGAAACACAAGCCTACTTTCCTTCACAAATTCTTTTACTTGTATTTGTTGTTGGAGTGTCTGTGCTTTAGAAATTACTTTTGTAGTAAATCCAGTATCAATTTATGTGAAAATGTGCAAATTTTAGCAATTTGTCTTTTTAATTTATTACTTCCTCATAGCTAGATAGATATTTTAATTTTATGCACACATGCCTACAGTGTGCATATGAATACTCTGGAAATAATAATGTATTTTTCTTAGGAAAACTTGCTTATATTTCTTAGGTGACTGTTTCAATTTCTTGCATTAAGGGAGGATTTAACCAGCATGATCTACTTTATTAACAAAGCCAGCAGGAGATATCTATTAAATTATCTATAGCTAAAAACAAATTAAAATTGTCAATGATAGATAAAAAGTGTACACTGACAAAATATTCCTAATAACAGAAATATTAATTAGAAAATAAAGCTCCACTTGAATAATTGTGTTTAAGGAAGATTAGCTGTAAGACAAGGGTTCATTTTTAGCCATTCTAAATGAGGGCTAAATAATGTGTTACTTCTCTCTTCTGCTTCAGAGTACAGAATAATACAACTCAGTTCCTACTTATCAAGTTTACATCTAGAATAGCCATGACTTACCATATGAATTTCTTCATTAACTGTATAATTATTTGTCATTGTATTTAATTTTTTTCATAGAGGAAACATTCTTTTCATGTTTTATTTCATCTTTTTTTTCCTCCTGCTCCCTAGTTCTATCCAGCACGTAGTGATTACTCAATAAAAATTTCAGGAGAAATAACAATGCAGTTCATTTGTGCCTCAGCACATTTGTCCATGAACTTGAGATCAGAGTTCTCAGAAAGACTGTGTTCTTTTTTCTGACCTATGTGGACTTTTTTTAAGTATTGACAAAAATAAGAATAAGTTTTTACATATTGAGGTATATGGGAAAGCAGTTCTGGTGTAAGTCTGATTGGGCCTAAAACTTGTATTTCCCAGAGCAGCCTGACTTCTGGCCCAGCAAACATGCATTGTCCATCTGCTTCAAACATTTTCCCAAAGCAAAGAATGCACTCTTTAAAGATAAGGATGTAATGGCTCCCTCTCTCTGATGCCCATACCAGTACTTTTTTGAAGATAAGCTTTTCTTCCCAGAAAACCAAGGTCAAGTTGATCTGCTGTGTATGTGCTAAACTGTGACAAAACATTTCCTTGTGACTTTGGTGAAAAGAGCTGTACTTCTGTCATGCTTGATGTATGTTCTTTGTTCTGAAACGGTATATAATCATGCCATAAACTGCCCTTCTCCAGAGTGCTTTCTTCCTTGGGCAAGAGAGCACTGCCAGGCTAGTCCTTGGCTCAATAAATATCTTTATCTTTCTTATCTACAGATCAGTTATTGATTACTAGTGTCGACAGTATGTTTCAGCCCTAGGGAAGACTTACTCTTACTGGCAGTGGTTTGAGGTCAATCTTAAGCTTGTTGCAATAGTTCCACAACTTTGGTCATTTGTATTCATGTTTTCATGAAGCTTTGTGGCAGGATGGGTGCCTGAGTGTTGCTGGGACTGGAGGTGTTTGCTTTTCTACTTAAGTATGGGCATTCTCTGTCCTTGATTTATGCCAAAGCATGATTTCCACCCAGATGTTATATTATTATTGTTATTATTCTGTATTGGTTTGGGAGGAAGTATTGGCAGATTTGAACTTTATTATCTTCTGTTGTCCTTAGTCAACCAGAATTCCCCACATGCCACTATGAAATGAGAACCTATAAATTATAAAGAAAATAAAGCTTTAATAGATGGAAATCCTGGAATTTCTTAAAATAACATTAAAATTAGATTAAAAAAGTACTATGAGAAGCTAAGTATTTGCAGGAGCTTACCTTTACAAAAGGGCACATCGTATTATACAGTATATGGATATATTTATTTTAATTTTAGAAGTGTCTTCCTTAAGACATAAGTCCCTTAATGTAACATATAGGAGTGGAAAAATTAAAAAGCTCCTCTCATATTTCTTTTCATATTAGTAAAGGCAAACAAGTTGATAGCTCTTTTGCATTCCCTCAAAAACCATTTATTATATATAGCAAACCTACAAACTAATTAATATAATTATTCTCTCTCGGAAGAGAAGCTCTATTCCTAATAATTTGTGCAAGACGATTTCAGTATTTAAATGTTCATGCAAAATATTATGGTATATCTCTTAGAAAAATAATCCTTCTTTGAGTATAAAATGTTTTAATGTACTATGTAAATAAATCTGTGTTGGTTTTGGATATTATATCTCATTGTTTTGCTTCAGTGAATATAGTTACTAATCCTGAGGCAAACAGAGCTATATTATTTTTTTGCTAAGCCTTTTATGTTGTAACTAATGACTGGGAATGGCTCACTAGTAATAGAATCTATTTGAGCAAATTTTAATATCTACATTTTAATAGCAATGTAATATTGGAGCTTTGGGGCAATAAAAACCATTTACCAGTGGCTCAATTTGCTATTATTTAAATTTAATTATAATATCTACATTTATAATTTTTTCACTTGTTATTTTCTTGAAAATAGAGGATATTTTTGTCACTATTCTATATTTAATGGCAATTTTATTATTTCATAAAAAATGAATAAAACATAATTTTTCCTGACACAACACTTTATCTTAAGAAGTAAGGAAGTTTTTTTTATTTTGATAGATGATAATATAGAAATTCATGAAGAACTTATATATTTGTGTGTATCATGTCTCATAAGAAAGTCTCATCAGGGTCTGGCCAGGTGGATCAATGGTTAAATTTGCATATTCTGCTTCGGCGGCCCAGGGTTCTCCAGTTTGGATCCCGGGTGCGGACATGGCACTGCTTAGCAAGACATGCTGTGGTAGGTGTCCCACACATAAAGTGGAGGAAGATGGGCACAGATGTTAGCTCAGGGCCAGTCTTCCTCAGCAAAAAGAGGAGGATTGGTAGCAGATGTTAGCTCAGGGCTAATCTTCCTCAAAAAAAAAAAAAAGAAAGAAAGAAAATCACATCAGTTTAAAACATGTCTATACATTTACCCATTAAAATTTGTAATATTTACCCATTAAAATTTGTAATATTTGAAATGTTTGATAGCTCTTTATGATTAAGAAAGTAATGGAATAAATCTCATTGACATATGAAAACGTGAATTAATTTGTATAAAAACAGCTGAATAAAAATTTCTTTAGAACTATTTGTCCAGAACATTATCATTCAGTAAAAATGTATCCCTAGAAATCTGACTTTTAGTACTTTTGTATTTTTTAATACAAAGCTATAAAGCATTATAGAAATGCAAACTTCTCATTTTATTATTATTTATTATGTAAGACAAATAGGAGGAATCCTTTTCCACATGTCCTATGCCAAACAAATTAGTTTACTGTTATAAGATATGCTATATTTTGTCTTTGTGTTGTCTGATATTTAGGGCTATAATATTCTTAATGCTATCATATCAGTTCCATGTGGGTTCACGAAAATAGACAGTATCGTACAATCTCTTGAAAAGAAGCTATGAAATTTTACAAATTCATGAAGTGTTGATCACAATTGATTATGTATTCTTCCTCAATTCATATGAGAATTTATTCAAATTATAAATTGAAATTTCAGAAAAAAATATTCCAGATAATACTCAAAGTAAGCTTGTGGCCATGCTTTTGTCAGGAACTATAAAAATTCAACAAATTTCGTATATATGATGATTGTGTCAGGGACCACGTACTAGAAAACAAAGGTAAGTAATGCAGGACACAATGGTATGAGAGGAGAGTAAGTGATGAATTTGAAAGAAACCATTAGAATTGAAGAATTAATGCTCTAATAACTGAAGACAAATTCACAAATATACAGGAGATTTCAACACTCCTTTCTCAGCAACCAAGATAACCAACAGACAGAATATCAGCAAGGATATGGAAGATCTAAAGAATGCCATCCAACAACTGGATCTAATTGTCATTTGTAATATGCCCACCAACAACCAAAGAATGCATTCTTTTCAAGTATACATGGAATATTGCCCAGGATAGATCATATCATGGGTCAAAAAGGCAAATCTAAAAATTTCGAAATCATGCAAAGTATGTTCTCAAAAAATAAAGTAATTAAATGATAACAGAAACCTCATAGAAATATCTCCAAACACTTCAATATTAAATGACACATGCTTCTATATAACTCATGAGTCAAAGAGACTATTTCAATGGAAACTAGAAGCATACTTTAAATTAAATTAAAATGAAAATATAACATCAAAATTTGAGGGATTCAGCTAGAACAGTGCTTTGAGGTAAATTTATGGCAGTAAATGTTTATATTAGAGAAAAAGAAATGATTCAAATTAACAATTAAAGAAGCTTCCACTCTGGAAACTATAAAAAGAAGAGAAAAATAAATCTAAAACAAGTACAGGAAGCAAACAATAAGTATAAGAGCAAAAGTCAATGCAATAAAAAAAAGAAAAAAATTAGGAAAAACAATGATCCTTATTCACAGATGGTATAATTATGAATAGAGAAAATTCTAAGCTATCCGCAAACCACCTGTTAAAAAAACCTTAAAACTAATAAATGAGTTTTGCAAGATAGCAAGATGCAAGGTCAACACACAATATTCAATCACTTTTCTTTATAGTAGTAATTAATAATTGGAAAGTGAAATTTCAAAAACTTGCAATAACTTAGAAATGCTTAGGTATAAACCTAACAAAACATGTACAAGTATGAGAAAAACTACAAAACAGTAATGAAAGAATAAAAGAAGTCCTAGATAACTGCAGAAGCATAAAATGCCCAAGAATTAGTAAACAAAATTCTAGCAGATTTCTAAAATTTATTTTAGATTCTGATTCTAAATTTCTAAATTTTACATAGTTCTGAATTATATTAGGAGAGCAAAGGAACTAGAATAGCTAAAACAACTTTGATGAAGAAGGATAGAAAAAGGATAGAAGCAGGATAGAAAAGCCAGAGACAGACCAATGCAATCATAGTCAATTGATTATCAACAATACTGCAAAACGATTCAGTGGAGAAAGGATCGTTCTTTCAACAATTGTTGCTGGAATCATTACATATTCATATACCAAAAACAGACAGAAAAACAAACAACAAAACTCAACCTAATGCCCCTGTTTTATACAAAAGTAATAACTCTGATTAGAACATAGATATAAATGAAAAACATAAACTATAACACATCTAGAAGAAAATCTTAATGATCTGAAGTTAGGCAAAGTGTTCTTAAGAGAAGATGATCCATAAAAGAAGGAAAAATAAAGATCAATTGGATTCATTACAGTTGATAATGATCATTTCTATTTCTTCAAATGACAATTTAGACAATATAAATCACAAATCAGCAAGGAAATAAATTTGTAAATTTTAAAAATTTATAGACAGTACATACACATATATACATATACACATATATAATTATGTACATAAATATGTATATAAGGTATATGTATGCATATAAATAATGTATGTGTATATAAATAACTCTAAATTAAACAGTAGGAAAACAAGTGATCCAATGAAAAATGGACAAAATATTTGAACAGGCATTTCCCCATGGAAGACATAAAGATGGAAAATGAGCACAAGGAAAGATGTTTAATAATTAGCTATTAGGGAAATGTAAACTAAAACCACATTTCAATTCTACCACACAACTTTTAGAATGGTTACAAACAAAATATTAACAATATCAAGTGCTAAAATGTTTGTGTAACAACTAAAACTTTCATACATTTTTGATGAAAATGCAAAGTGATATAGGCACTCTGGAAAAACGTTTATAAAATTATACATAAACTCACTCTATGATTAATCAATATTTGGAAATAAAAACTGTTCACACAAAAACTTGTGCATGAATGTTTAGAGGTGTATTCACACATTGTAATACAATTCAGTAATAATAAAAAAGTCAACTTTTGATCCATCTAACAACTTGATGTATCTTAAATTCATTATGCTGATGAAAGAATACAGTTTCAGACAGTTACATGGTAACCATTTGAAAAGATTTTTTTATTCACATAATGATAATCACAGCTGTCTGATTCCATTTATAATACGTTCTCTAAGACAAAATTACAACATCAGAGAATAGATCAGTAGTTGACATGGTTTAAGTTTACTGTGCGAGTATCTGTGGGGTGAGGGGTGCTGTGATTATAAAGGGATAAAACAAGAGAGAGTTTTTAAAGGTAATGGAACTGTTTTGAATCATGATTGTGGTGATGGCAACCTGATTCTATACAAGTATTAATAATATTCATGAACTATGTACCAATAAAAATATTCAACTTGTAACATGTAAAATTAATTTTAAAAGAAAGGAAAATATTCTTAGACGACAAGAATAAAGAGACTGTCATTTTTTCCATTTAGTTACATTCTTACCTCCCACACATCACTGGGTAGTCACACAATCACAGCTATTGCAAAATTTCCTTGTTTTTGAACTGTCTTGTAGCAACGTTATGCTTTATCCATCACAAATCTAAATAATGTTGACAACTACAAATGATTAGCATGACAAAAAGGGCACTCACTCCAGGTGCAAAGAACAAAACAAAACTAACAAAATATCTTCTGAGTGAAAAAACCTTGTTTTTATCTGCCTCTGCCTCAGTCACTTTATTCATCTTACGGTTAATTTTACTATGAAAAAACTTGTGTCAGTATTCTTTGATTTTGATAGATTATTTAAACTAAGACTAAGTTGAGTTTAAGTAGAATTTTCCAACATGTGTCTTCTGTCAAGCAATGTTTTTATGAAATGTTAATGATATACCTTGAAGATATGTTCAAATACACATTACAAATAATTATTTAAAAGACACGATGTGTATTATTTCAGGTTTCAAGGTTTTTATTGCCTTATTTTGTAGAAAATACACATGGTTCTTGTTGGGCTAATTTTGTTGAGAATTATATAAATGATCATATTTTAAATTACTATTATTAGCAGTGGTAGTTGCTGTAGTAATAGTATTCAATTAATTGTCACGATACATATTTCAAAAGAGAGAAAAGTGAATAGAGTGGAGATTATGTGTCCCTTCCACATATGACTCAAATCTATTCTCTTATTCCCTCTGTTGACCACTTTTACAGTTTCTTTTAGTTATGACTCCTGAGTCTTGGGTCATATTTATAAGACCCCATCCACAATAATACTATGACTCTTCTCATTCTTTCTTTTGGTGATTTTACAATTTCATATATATTTTAATCCTTTCCAAAATTAGTTTGGCATATAATTTGAATTATAGATTCCACTTTTTAAAAAATAAAATTTATATTAAAATAAAATGAAGAAAATAATACACAAGTTTTAAGAGCACAATTTTATGAATTTTTCACATGATTTACTCACTCACGATTCTATCTGGCATGTCAAGAAATATAACATCACCAGCATTCCAAGAGTTCCCTTCATGACGTCCTACTCATTGATCGTCCTTCCCAGAGGTAACCATTATCCTGATTTCTAACACTGTCAGCTCAATTTGCTTGATTTTATACTCAATATAAATGAAAATATGTAGTACATATTATTTTATTTATGACTATTTCACTCAGTATTATATTTGAGAGAATTATCTACATTATGTATTTTCCTTTATATCACCACACTACAGTGTATTTAGCCATTCCACTCCTAGTGGGCATTCAGATTGTTTTCAAGTTGTCAGTTATTAAGGATAATCTACAAATGTGTCTTTTGGTTAATATTTTTGTTCATTTGTATATGTTTGTACATTTTGGTGTGTATGCATTTGTACAAATCAACCAAATTTGTGTATGTTCGTTAATTGGTACATTTGTGCATGGACATTTTGTACATTTTGGTGTGTATGCATTTCTCTTTGGCATTCATCAGAGTAGACCTGCAGGGCCATTGGGTATGGTACATATTACCTTACAGTACATGCTACCAAATACTGTCCCAAAGTGTTTATATCACTTTATGTCCCAAAAAGCAGTGTATTAGACTTCAGGTTGCTCTGTGTTCTCAACACTCAATATTCTCAGTCTTTAATCCAGCCATTTGGGTGTAATATATTGGGGCAACATTTGCGGTTTTATTTGGCCAATCCCTTGAAGGATGAGATTGACCATCTTTTATATGTTTATTGATTATTTGGATATCTTCACTTATGAAGTACCAGTTCAATGTCAGGTGTGCATTTGAGATTTATGATAATAAATGTACAGTAGGAGTAATAGGCTGCTTTGTAAGATTTTCTTAATGTTTAGCTGTTCAGTTGCATTGGGGAACCATTCTTTTTAAACAGGATTGAGTTCCTCTTAAGGAAGATGACTAAAGGAAAGAGTGGCTAAGACTTTAAAAGTGTTACATGAATAATTTTAAAAGTTGAGATGAATAAACCTCTCTTTCTTTCTTGAATTCTGAACTAATGATGGGCACAATAGAGTCAGGAAGCTGGAGATTAAACTAGTAACTTTCTTACTGGCGAAACCTGCATGGAGGATAGGGTTTCTACGTCTGTGGCAAAATACCCTTTCTGATAATCCATAGTTTAGACCATAAAACAACACAGCAGAAGGAATGTTTAAGTCTAGAGGGAGCACTCTTTGGTTGGGATTATTATGTGACACAAGCCCAGAGTGTGAGGCAAGTGGGCCAAGAGGGGTAAGGAAGAATTGGAAAGAAATCCTATCCTCCATGCTTAGGAATTTTGATAGAACATCTAAAACTCAATCAAGAAATCTGTACCAATGGCTGCCAACTGTTATTTAAGTCAAACACTCCATCCCTGTGGAGTGAGAAATGGAGTGATTCAAGACATTGTTTAAAGGGGGACAGTCTACATCTAAATCAGAAAACTAGGAAGGACGTGTTCCCCTCATCCCAAAATAATGATGAAGCATGGCATTTAATCAGTTTGTATCAAAAGTCAAATTTGCCATGGAGAAACAATTTTTCTCTTGCAGGGCGTCACAATCAAGGAGAAAAGAAAGGGTCACATTAAAAGAATAGCCTTCGCCTTTCTCACCTTTCTCACCAGCCTGCCCCTGAGCCTCTCATGGTTGCTGGGAAAGTGAGAGGAGAGGAGACAAGGGAGATTTTAGCAGTAAAATGAGCTCACCTCCACCATGCACATAGTAGTGTGTTAGTAGTAGGGTGGCCTGAAGCACAGATATTGAGAGAGCTTCTTCCATCCCCTACCAAGGTGAAGACAAAGATTCGCTCTGTTACTACTCTCCAAATTAGACAGGAATGGAGATTTTGGCTGAGTGCCATTTCTTTTCAAGAGTTAGAAATCCTGTTACTATGAGGAGGAAACAGGAGAAATAGGATGTATTCAGCTTCACATCCTTTCTTGATTGCTCCTCATTATGCTGAGAAGATTTAGACTTTATTAAATTCATTATTGTAAGTTTCCTGGGAGATCAAGAGTCATCGAGGTGAAATAGGAATTGCATGTTAAGTTCAAAAATTTTCTGTGGAATTGTGTAAATATTAATGATGTAGTTAGGAATATTACGTTATTTTACCCTTTGTATTTTTTTGACACTAGCACTGTCTTAAATTACTAAGTATTTTCTATATTAATAATTTAAGAATAAATACTTGTTTATTTGATATTTAATTGAATACAGAAGCAAACATCAATTTTCTTCATCTTTGGAGGAGCCAGGAGTTACTGACAGAAACATGTGCTCTGTCATCTTCTCCATTAAAAATAATGAGCTATAATCAATATTTTCAACTTGTATAATTTGAGGTTGGAACTCAAACATAGAAAAGAACATTTTGACATATTTCTTAATTGCTCAAGGTTATAGTTGAGAACTCACAGCAAGAGCTTTCAATTTTTTATTTTTTTCTCATGCATTTAAATTTACCACATTGAACAGACAATGAAAGACAGGGAACATTTTTCAACAAACAAATATTCAAAGTGATAGAGAAATAGTGTAACTAGAGAAATTTCCAAACGAATGTTAAAATGATTTAATATCTTCTTAATAATATCTTTTCAAAGTTATGCTTCTATATTAAAAAAAACCCTTAAAATGATAATTGTTATTCACATTTCAAAGGATGGTATCCCGTACCTCTAATTTGGAAATAATATGCTTAGTTATAACATACAGTGAATGAGTGTTCATGGAAAATAGGATTAATTCACAGAAAAGCTATCATATTTTCAAATAGTTGAGGAAACTATAGTCATTAGACCAATAAAAAACAGATATAGACAATAGTTTAATTTCTGCATTAAAAATTCAGTTTTCAGATATTAATACTAAAGAAAAAAATTGCATTTTAAAGGTTTCTCTTGGTCAACATAGAATTCCAAGATGGCTAATACATGTAAACACAGAGTGATGAAAAACATGCATCTATTATTGGATGTTAGCTCTATCCAATATTAAATCTAATATTGGATAAATTCTTCATTTGCAAGTTAAAAAACAGCAAATATTTGAAATAAATGCATTAAATTTTCAGACGCCTGGTGATATGCAGAAGTTGTTTTTACTAATATTACCATATTTAATTATTTCTCATTCTTTATTTTTATATTTTAATATCCCTAAAATCGCGATGCTTACAGTGAATGTGAAAGAAAGCTTTTTCTCACAGTGTAATTGGCAGAGTTCATGTCTTAAAAAATATACAAGATGATATCTTTAAAAATCAGTGATGGGGCCGGCCCGGTGGTGCAGCAGTTAAGTTCCCATGTTCTGCTTGGGCAGCCCTGCATTCGCTGGTTCGGATCCCAGGTGCGGACGTAAGCACTGCATGTCAAGCCATGCTCTGGCAGGCGTCCCACATATAAAGTAGCATGTTAGTTCAGGGCCAATCTTCCTTCAGCAAGAAGAGGAGGATTGGTGGCAGATGTTAGCTCAGGGCTAATCTTCCGCAAAAAAAAAAAAAAAAAAAACAGAAATCAATGGCCTCTTAGATGTCACGAAAATAAAAAAGACTTTACAATGAAATTGCAATATTCAGAGTGGAAAAGACTTAAAATTACTTCCTCTCCCCTTAGCTGACACTAAATACCCCAGGAAAAAAATATCTTCGAATTTCTTTGAAAAGTCATATATTTGCCTAATTGCCATTTGCAGCCTCCTTGTTCTTTCTGTTTCCCAAGTAATTGTTTTAGAACAAACTGAGGGTTAATTTTACTTCTCTGTAGGATATAAATTTAGTTTAACTGACTTCTTCAGGCTCAGTATACAAGAGCATCCTTTATCCTCCCTCTCTTTCTCCCTTGTTCTTGGGATGGCCCTTGTTGCCCAAACAGAAAACTGCCATGTGAGAAGATCGCAGAACACCTGTGTAATGAAATCCATCTGCCTCCCTTGTGCTTGGAGGTTTCGTTACATACATATTTCGTTTATATATTGTGTTTACAACATGGATAGCCATTTACACCTCTGCTCTGAGACTGTTCCCTGAACTGAGATCATTGACTCAGATGTCTCTTCAGGGTGGATAAGTAGGATCATCATGTCATCACAGATAGTGACGGATGGTCAGCGCTGTTTTGAGCAACTTTGAAGGCATGAGAATGAGTGTATCTGAATTTTGTGTGAAGGCACCAGTGTAGACATCTCAATATTTATGTAAGCTTGAATATATGCATGTATTCTGCAGGGCTATTTTGTTATTGTGTCAGTTCAAATGCAACTCATAAATTCGAGAATCGCCATTACAGGTCTACCTTCGCGAAATTTACGTGCATGTGTGTTTATGTGTGTGTGATTAATGAATATCAGGAAGTGACCTGGAGCATTTTTCTTTGAAAAATTAAAAAAAAAAATCCAATTCTATTGTAGTGGGTAAATAAAGTAATTATGAAGTTTAGTCCATAATAATATTTTGTATATTTACTTTATAGCATCAAAATATATAAAATAGAAGAGTAATTGCCCTTCGTTAAAATATCTTCTTAACATTGACAGATGATGATGGAAAAATAAGAACATGATTAACTGGAAAATATAACTTAAAGCTTGAACTAACTTACATATTTATTATATCTATCTAGCTAGCTATCAATCTATCATGTATCTGTGAGTGTGTTTTGAGCTCTAAATGCTAATATATGATGTATTTATAAAAGCGTAAATAATACGTATGTTAATACTTTGACAACTTTTTAGGTTTAGAAAGTAATATATATTAAAGTAAATCACATACCGTGGAAACAAGCATCAGCAATTTTTCAGGAACAGTTTTATATGGGTTTAGGGTACTTGATGCACTACGTAGAAACAATTTGAACTGACATCCTTACCTATATAATATATCATGGAATGTAAACCAAAATAATTCCTCTATCTTTCCAGACTAAGACAAATGAAAAAAACAAGCAGACAGATGTTAAAACTATTAAATAAATAGAAGATGCTATGTTAACAAGAATTTACTCCTATTAAATCCTTTATCAACAGAGCAGGTAAAAAATAACTCTGTATTTAAGTAACGTAGTAATTAATCATAGACAATAATCATACAGTCAATAATCATAATCATTATTTAATGATTAATTTAATTTTAATTCATTTAATTCATTTAATTAAATGAATCATTTAATTTTAGGAGAGGACTAATCCTGCTTTAAATTTTACGCAGAGAAAAATACATACTTCTGAGGATTTTATGAATGAGTTGTAGACATACAATAATAAAATTTTCCTACTGTTTTACCAAATAGTAAGCTATACTTTAGCTGGAGTTCTTAAGTTTTTGGTCTGTTATTGACTCCTTTGGCAATCTAGTAAAGTTAATGCATTTTTTAAAAAATATTCATCCTAAAGTATGTATGATTACAAAGGAAATTATCTGAAAGACCATTATCAAAATATAAAAATACATATCATCCCCTATTAACACATTAAATAACCTGTCTAACAGAGGGGCCAGAGAAAACTTCAATTTCTATGATTGCTGTTGGTGATAAAACTATGTGTCTCTCTAATGTTACTTTAGTTTGCTGCTACATCTATAATTAAGTAAGTGATATATTTTGGCTACAGATTTGTAAAAATATAAGTATAATTTTTTGTTGTTGTTGAGAAAGGTTCACTCTGAGCTAACATCTGTTGCCAATCTTCCTGTATTTTGTGTGTGAGCTGCCATCACAGTATGGCCACTGATAGATGAACGGTGTACGTCGGTGACAGGGAACCAAACTCAGGCCGCTGAAGCAGAGAGTGCCAAACCTAACGAATAGGCCACAGGGACTGGCCCTATAAGTGTAATTTTTTATTCATCCGTGTTCACAGATCCCCTGCATTCTATAATAAACTCATAATTATATTTCACAATAGTCAACTCCTACAGGGCATTAATAAGAAAATTTATACTTATAATTAACATATGTCTGGTGTTTTATGATGCACAAACATCAAAATTTTAGAGAAGATATTCCTGAGACTTTCAACATTTCTGTCTTCTAAAGATATTTTTCTAAAATTGCTTTCCTATATTTCAGTAATTCTAATTTACATTAGTTTTATTTTCCTTATATATTTACTTAAAAATATTTTAAAGTCTTAAAAACAATCTTCTTAATAATATATTTTAGGAAATTTCTGTATGTCTACTAGTTTCTGGAACCTATATCAATGAGACAAATAATCTGTATTCTATTTGGGAACAAAACCAAATATGAGACATATATTTAATACATTTTCTTATCTGCTGAATTAACGTTCTACAAAAAAGAGTATTATGCAATTTTTGAAATGACTATTCTATAAAGGAATTGGTATCACTTTATGTCATATTTGCAGATTTGAAACTCATTTATTATTTGATTTTCTACTATTTAAGTGAATTCTAATGCAGTTTTGTTGCCTTTGGCAATATGAATCTTATATATTTGATGTCACAAGTAAGTGCTAAAATATGCCCCAGCTGAAGTGTATTTTAAAATATGATATATTATTTATATATACCCAGAGCTTGTTTTTCAAGGATACCTATCTTGAAATAACATATTGATATCTACACTTTTATCTATCTCTATTTATGTGTGAGTGTATGTAGTGTAAGACTATTAACATACATTAAATAAAAATAATAAAAATATGAATGGTCACATTTATACATAAAAGACCAAAAATTAAAATAAAATTTGAATATAAAATGTAAATTATATAAATAGATAACACATAGAATAGGGCACTGTTAATAGCCTTGAGTGACGCATTTAATTCTGTATTTCCTGGGAAGTAAATAAGAACAAATGCAAAAATTATTCATTAAGTAGTTTTTAGTAACTTTGAAGACAACACATTAGTCTAAAATAAAACTTTAATATGAATATTTACAATGATATATTCACAAGAATATATTTCAGCAGCCTCCTTGAAGCAATAAGACATCATGTTTCATAAGGGTGTTTTTGTAGTAACACTTTGATGAATGCAAGTACATAATCCCCAGAGCAGTAATATAGAAACTAGGATAATATGTCTTCTAGATACATAACTCTCTCTCCAGGTAAACATTAAACCTAAATCAGTTTTTTCTCAAATTTTGGTGTGCATAACAATTAAGAGCTGTCTTTTTCAATACAAAACTCAGTCCCATGAATTCTCTTTACACAAATGTGTGATGGGAAAGGGAATCTATGTTTTTAATAGTCCCCCCAAGGTAGTGCTAATGCAAGTGGTCTCTGGCTGTCACTTGAGATAAAAGTTTCCCATATGAAAGTTTGTATTATTTCTCTTCCAAACAATCCTCCATAAATGTAATTGTTCTCAACTGAGCTTTAGTATTTTGAAAAAAATGTATGACACACTCAAAATCTAATAATGTAAAAATACATTACATTATTAAGTATATTACCCACATAATTCGTGGACTAAGTGGTTAAAAAAAAATGAGAATCTTCTCTTTCATTCTCATCTCATCCTATTCTTATTAGTAACAACTGGGTATCTTTGCGCGTCAGGTCACTGTTTTTCTGTATTTACGCACATATGCTTATTTGGGGTCAAAAGTGATATCACATCATATGTATTTTTTTCAGTGACATATCTTCATATTTTATAGATACATTTTCATATCAACCAATTATTTTAATAATATTTGTTTTATTATTAAGGATTGCTTATTGAGACATCCTTGGTTTGCATATAACATTATTAACCACTTTTTGTTTATGCCTTTTTAGGTAGTCCTCAAAAACCCAGTTCTTTTTTTTTAAAACAATAAAGCAATTTTATCCTATTCATGCACCTGTAGTGAAGTATTTTTAAGTAGAACTTCTAGAAGTAAAACTGCTGAGACAAAGGTTATGCGCATTTTATATTTTATAGTTACTGCCAAATTGGCCTTTAAATATATATAGTCCCATCAATATTGTATGAGAGTTCCCATTTTCTCAAATTTCCCTGCACTAGTTATTATAATCATTTTACTTTTTGCCAATCTCATTGTTGCATCAATATTCATTTTCCTGATTTTTGGTAAAGTTAAGCAGTACTTCATATGCTTAAAATCTTTTAAGTGATTTCGTAGAATGATAGGCTAATATTTATAATTTTTTCTGTAAGTTTCTTTTATTTACTTTGTATGTTCTTATAAATGAACATCAATTCTTGATCTGTTGTGCATATTTAAAGATTCTTTCTCTCTACCTCTTAACGTTATTCATGATACTTCCAAAATAAATCTCATTGAGATTGGAATAAGAATTAATTCAAGAAAAGGAAAATGTCAAATAGGTTTCTACAATACTCAAGAAAACAAAAATAAAGCCTCATTGAAGCAAGATCTCAAACAAGTGTTTGGAGAACATATTATTAGCACAATAGAATAGGCAAAGTGAGCTGGAATGACTCAAAATTTAAATGAAGCATATTCAAAATATTAAATAAAATAATATCTACCAAGTATTAAAAATTGTAGTTAATGGCTGAAAACTGAGTCAGGACCAGGATAACACTATTTACAAATTTAAGAAAGACAAAATATCAAAAATTTTTAAAAAGATACAATAATATGAAAGTCAGAGAATGTCCAAGTTTTCACAAAATCATACTCTGTGTAGAAAAGAAATGAAGTAACATTGATCAAATTCAAATATATATTTGATGAAAACATTCCCCAATAAAAATTCAATAGCTGAATTTAAAAAGTTAAAATGTGCTACTACAATTTATTTATTTTGTTTGTTTGTTTTGTGTTCTTTTCAACTATTTCTTGAGAGAGAATCTGGTTATGTATTTAAATAGCAAATTTATGAGGTTTCATTTTTTATTTGCATTATATTATAGGATCCATGCACTATATAAGAAAATGTAATTCATATGCAACATCAGATAATAGCTTTTCATACTATAAACCAACAAACCACTCGTGAATTCAATAAATATTAATAATCATATAATAGTATATTAAATACCTTAGTTTATGCAGAAATCGTTCTGTATGTATTTAAGATTGATGTAGTGATTATTGACAAAATCATTTGAGGTTTTTCTGTGGGTTCGACATGTGTTATTATTTGTCCTATTTAAAACAATAAAAAAAGGATCCCTCTTTCCTAAATTTTGCTATTCAACATTTTATTTTGAGAGTTAGATTAGATTGAGATATGGACATATGCTGTATAGTGCTTAAGGCAAATGTGTAAGAAGGAAAATATTAAAAATTAACAGCATAATATAAAATAAAATGCAACTTTTTGCAAAACTGAGCTGTATATAATCCCCCCACCCACAGAAAAGAAATTCAGAGATTTGGGAAATTAACAGTAAAATAATAAAGCAAATTTAATGTAAAAACTCAACAAATTTTTAGGACCATAATTACGTTGTTATTATGGCCTTATATATTTATATTATGTTTATATTCTAAACAAGAGGAAGTAAAAATAAATTATTTTAACATTCAAATGAATTAAATAAAACACATAGCTAAATAAGCATAGGCAAAATAGAATGCTTTTTTTAATATATAAAATACAAAATAATAAAACTTAAAACTTAAGCTGAAAAAAGCTAACATTCAAATACATAATAGAGACCAATGAGATAAGGCACTAGTATATCTAATAGAGAAAAAAGATATCACAACTACCATTGAGAGTGCGAAAGTACACACGCACATGGGTAAAGGGGTAAGCCAACTATTTAGTGGTAATATTTTACTTCAAATTATATAGTAAATATTTGGAAACCATGACAAATAAGGTGTTTTTGAGAAAATGGTATTTATGAAAATGATGATAGAAGTGATTGAAAACCAACAGATACAAATCGCTCAGAAGATTTGAGATGTTTTAAGAATGCTTCTCCCCACTTTTGCTCCCCCAAATTGCCCTAGGCTCAGAATGCTGTATAAATGAATTTTATGGAACTTGAACGAATGCATTATTTAGTTGTAATTTAAAATGCTCCCCAGAATAGACAATAAAGATTTCTGTAGTAACATTAATCCATATAGTGCTGAATTCAAACCACAAATAGGTCTACTTTAACCTAAACCACAAAATTAACATAAGATATTTTAAGTTCGTGAAATAAATATTATGATACTAAAGTTCTCATGGAAAAATAAATGTGAGAGAACAACTAGAGAGATTTGAAAAAGATGGTAATATGCAGACCTAATCTTAATAAGATGTAAAATCCCCTCTAATTTAGGATGCTTAAACTGGTGCTACCTAAGGAATAAACAATTATAGCAACAAAGTAGAGTTAAAAGTACTGAATAACCCTGGGAACTTTATGCTAAAGTTTGCTTTTCAAAATAACATGGGAGAATAAGTGATCCAGTAAATCATTTCAGAAGTAGTTATTTTGAAAAATAAACAAATATATCTACTCAAATCTATTATCCCAATAACTTCTTCATGAATCAGTGATCTAAACTTAATGATATACTAAAAGTAGGGAAAAACATAGGGCCTGTTATGTTGATAACATTGTAATGGAAGACGATCTTTCAAATAATGAAAGAAATCCCAGAAGTTATCAATGGAAGATCAATGAAATTGGACACACAATCAAAGAAAAAAATTTTTGGATTGAAAAGGAAAAAAAAAAACCCTAAATAAAATTCAAACATATATATATATATGTACACATATAAAATCTATACATATATACACTATTATATAAACACATACATTTATACATATTCTATGTAAAAACAGCACATATAACTATTTAAATTACAAATCTATGAATCTGTAACAGTAATTTTACAGTACTAGAAAAACGTTTTCCTGTTGCGCTAATAAAAACATTTACAGAAATAGGTATAAGAGGTATTTTACATCCACAAATTCTGACACATAAATATATATACATACATGGAATATGCACTCAAACACCGTAAATGAGTTAGAAACAGACTTCAGTCCTTCTTTGGGGCAAATGTAGTTTACATTCCCTGCCACCGTGAAGGTGGTATGACCAATGAATCAAGTGGTGGTGAGTATATCTGTAGAATAGATTTCTAGAAGGACAGTTTTGGCATCAAATAATATATACACCTTAAATGTCAATAGACAGTTTTCAAATTACTTTCTAAAGAGATTGCATAGATGTATATTCTGATCAGTATATTTCAAGGGCTCCTTAAAGCAGAAGTGTTTAAGATCCAGTACATAACTCATGAAATTCTTCCCCACATGTGAAAGTGATTGCTCTTGTTCTGGATAAGGAATCCTTCAGGCTCAGTCCTGGAGATAAGTCAGAATCCCCAATCTAATTGCAATAGACCTGTAGCAGGAGTTAGAAATGACATTTTTTTTCTTTTTAAAAATTAAATCCCCGAGATACTAGGCATCTTTGCACTGCAGCATAGCCTAACCTGGCCTGACTGATGCACTCTGGTCAAGTGACAAGCCTTACGTTAGATAAAACTTCCCATTGTATTATTTATATAGTCTTGAGAAAGTAACAAAATCTGTCTAACCCACAGTTTTCTTACATTGAAAGTGTAAATGCAATTACTGACATAATGCCGTTAAAGATTCATAAAGCATTTATATCTTCCTATCCACATTGAAAGAGAGAAAATTAAAAGTTGAATGGATTTCTGATTCATCAGGTCTAATCAAAATACTTCCTCCTTTGTTTTTCTCACCATTTTAGGAAACTTTTTTTCAGTAATTTTTCACCTTTCCCACAGATGTGAATATGAAATTGAATTGATTGTTTATTACATCCTGGGGTTTTTTTCCCCAATAATTTATTTATTATAACCCTTATAATAGAGAGTCATAATATTTCTTAAGGCTTTGTTTGTAACTCTAAATTTTCATTAATATGAGGAGAGGGCAAAAAGATGCAATTATTCGCATTTAGAAATATTTTCTGTGGGCCCTTTTAAGGTTTCTCAATGAAACTGCCTTAAAAATTAAAGATCCAAATCCTATAATATTTAGACTTCAGGAATTGATATGTTTAATTTAAAATATGTTTAGTAGAAACAATTAGAGACGATTCGAACTAGACAACTGGATCCAGCCAAAAATGCTTTGACTTTTATTATTGAAAAATGAGATCTTCTAAGTTATTTGAACTTAAATCAAGGTCTGTTTCTCTGCTTCATTTCAATACAGTGCGCTTAACAAAACGTGCTCAGTGGAGACTGTCCCTGATGGAATGTGAAAGCTCTGAAGGAATGGAGGGGACGACTGGATGAGATGGAAATCCCGGTAAGAGTTTTGAACATTAGCTGGTTGTGGGACTCCTTTACAACTTGCTTCATCAGAGGATACTTTGAGATAAAAACCAGCAGAAGGAATGATTTGGTTTGTGAAAGGTTATTAATGTCATACCCACACTTAACATCATTCCAGTGAATAAGGATGTCAGGATTATCAAGATGTGGTACCTTATGGTGATAATTACTTTCTTGCTAGTAGAACTTAATATAGACCTGACATTAAAACTACTCAAAGTGAAATATAAGATAGTGTGGAAAGTTGCATATAATTTAATTATAAAATTTTTAAAAATAGATCACAATGTTGGGTCCATAGATACTTAAACTGATCCACACTTTGATTTATTAGTGTTACTATTATTATTATTATTATTATTATTGTATAGTAAACAAGTATGTTATAATTTACTACTTTCTCAAATATAGACCTCCACACATGCATTTTGAAATTATTTCTGAAAACAACGGCAGAAAGCATGCCGTCCATATACACTAAAGTTGAGTCTATTCTAACACACATTTTGAGGATTAGAGGCTCATATAGGGAATATTTTTTTTTTGGCCCAAATTTTCTCAAAGCATACCTTTAGGCTATATGCACTTTGATGGTAAAATGATTCTTCGGTATATGCCTCAAGAATAGAATTTCAAAGTTGCTAAATGAATATGCATGTTAGAAAGTCTTAGAAAATAGCCCAGGTGAAACTTCACCAGAGCTAGATTAATTGTCTTAGTTCTTAATTTATTAGTGAATTTGACTTCATTTTTAGTGAAAAATAATGCCAAAATATTTGATAGATTTTCCCTTGAATGACTGATGGAATAGAAAATACACATTCTCATGACTTCATATAGTTTATTCTTCAAAGAGCATTTTAATGCATTTTTCTTGATTAGTAACAATGTCCATGAGAAAGACTAGCCCCCAGCACTGCACTGCATCACTGCTGACAATTGAAAAATAAACTCATGAATATTTGATGTTTAATAACAATTACAAACCATGATAACAAGAAGGAATTGTGGTATTTGACTCTTTACTAACCTTGTAGTACAAATCATACACTAGAACATGTATTAAAGCATGATTTTGCAGGTGACTTTATTCTTATAAGACTTTTTAAAAAACAGCTAGATTTCAATAAACAAATAGAGTAGTTCAGGGATGCCATTTTCAAATGACAGAAACTGATTACCATATTCTTATTTCTTGGCATATGATTAGTACTAGAAATGAATGCAAATATTAAAACTGGTCTCAGATGACCTAACCACTAATACAAAATGCAAGGGGCTAATTAGCTTCGTTTCATTAAACATTAAATGAGAGTGAAATTCTGCTCCCAAAATTAAAACTGTTATTATTTTAAAATTCTAATCCTACATTGTAGAATCAGTCTTTGGCTAAAAAATATTTATTTAGTTACTGTATTAAGCCTGGATTCTCTGCTTTTTAAATTTCAAAATTTAACTAAAATTTATGGCTGAACTTATTATCAAAAGTTTCATATACTCAGAATAAAATAACTTTGTCCAATCGTATTAGAAGGTGAGGTTTTATAAATGCTGTAATTTTATATGCAATTGAAATCTTGTTTACTGTGCTATGCTTGCTATGATTAATCACTGATATTAGGTTTCCTATCAAATGCCCTGAACCTTTTCCTGCCTCTTAAAACACAATTTTCCTGTTCTCTAAGTAGTCTAATAGACAATTATAAATATCTATTATTGTATTGGACAATGATGTATGCAAAGGATAGTTATTAAAATTTGAAAAATAGCAACTCCAACTTCCGAGTAGGATGTAGAACATAAAAGTAACACTTTATCCAAAGAAAATATTTTTTAAAATAATAAAAGTTATATACTTTTACGATGCTATTGAAGAGCAGTGGAGATAAGAAAGCCTCAAAGAGCTGAATTTCACAGAGCATAAGCCCTTCATAGAGAAGCAGAAAGCTGTTTTTGCAATAATGGATGTGAGAGTATAACGTGTTCATTATATAGTGATCATAGTTTTACAAGTTTCAAGTAGGTAACTATTTCTTAAACAAGGCCAAATTATCGATCATAAAAGCAAAAAATAATAAATCAAATTTTATCAAAACAAAAGCAAACTTTTTCATCAAAGACTCCACTATAAAAGAAAGAGAAGAACCAGACTGAGAGAAAATATTTCTAATAAATTTATCCAACAAAGGGCTTGTATCAGAATACAAAATTACTCATAAAAAATCAATACTAAACCAACAAACAACCCAATTAAAAATGGGTAAGAACTTAAAAAGACACCACACACACATATATGCGTGATATATAATTGGTCAACACATACAAAAAGAGATGAGCAAAGTCATTATTCTTCAGAGAACTTTGAATTAAATCACAGTGAGATACCACTTACCCATCAGAATGAGAAAAATTGTTAAAATCTGGTAATACCAAATGTTGGCAAGGAATTGAAATAACTGGAAAGCTAACACATTGTTTGTTCTATTGTAAAACAGGAGACCTGCTCTGAAAAACTGCTTGATATCTTTTAAGGGTAAAACATACCTGCTTGATGATCCAGCAATTCCATTCAAGTTATTCTCTGGGCATAAGAAAGCATATGACCATAAACAGTCATACAAGGTAGTTCATAACAGCTATTCAGAAAAGTCAAAATCTAGAAACATCCTAAATATCAACAACAGAAGAACGATAAACACAGTGTACTATATTCATTCAATGAAATATTACTCAACAATAACAACACACTAGTGATACAGAAAATGTCATGTATGCATCTCAAAACCATATGTTGTATAAAAGAAGACAAACAGAAAAGAGAACATATTGTTTTACGAAGTCCAAAAAAGGGGCTAAAGTAATTAATGGTGATAGAGATCAGGAAGGGATTACCTTGTTTTGGGAGTGGTGGTGCATGGAATGCATTGACTAGAAAAAGTCACTGAGGGAACTTTCTGGGATGAGAGGAATGATCTATGTCTTGATTGGTGGGATAGCAACATGGGAGTATTCATTTATGAAACTCATCAAAGTGTACATTTAAACTGGATGTAGTTTTGTATGTGTAAATTATAGCTTAATAAAAATGCAAATTATGTTACAGAATATTTGGACCAGAAGATATTTTTATATCAGTGATAGCACACAGCTATTCAAAATTCATCCTTGGGAGAAATAAATTTACTTGAGTCAAAATAACAGGGCTTGAAAGCTGCTGAAATTCTTTCTCATATTTATCTTTGTGATTGTGACTGGAGGCAGAGAGGCTTAAGGCAACGGCACAGATGAGGGACAAGAGATAGCTCGGTGTTCTCCATGGAGCCTTGGCACAGGAACTTCCTGGGGGTATTTAGGGTGGAGAGCATTGTTGTTGGGGGGAGGGAGGAAGTGAGTCTGAGGCTACTTTCCAGTATTTTCTGATAAATAAATGACAACTATATCATTTAATCTTATGTATCCAACTAAACTATCCCTCAACACTTAATTGGGTGTTAATATTTATGCTTAATTTCTTCAGAGCTTATTTTTACTGCTCTGCTGTCTTTATTATGGTTTAATGCTATATTCTAAATTCTGTGAGGGCCCCCCCGTGGCTGAGTGGTTAAGTTCGCGTGCTCCTCTTCAGCAGTCCAGGGTTTGGCCAGTTCAGATCCTGGGAATGGACATGGCACCGCTCATCAGGCCACTCTGAGGTGGCATCCCACATAGCACAACTAGAAGGACTCACAACTAAAATATACAACTATGTACTGGGGGGGATTTGGGGAGAAAAAAAGCAGGGAATAAAATAAATAAATAAAATAAATTCTCTGAGGCCAGAAATATTTTTATCTAGTAAGTAGACTTCCATGGACAGTCTCCAATTTTGTGAAAGTGGAATCACAAATTTAAAAAGGAATAGATGCATGATTTCCAAAAATTTAAAAATTCCTTGTTGATTTTATTGGAGGGAAGTGGTTTGGTGTAACATTTACGGGTGCTGAAAATTTACTGATGATCAGTTGGTATTTTGCAGTACCTAGTATGTGATAGAACAATCACTGTGTAAGATGATGGATGTTCAGCAGAGGCCCTCCTAACTCTTCTATTCATATCACCCAGTACTCAACATTTACATGCATATTGACTTCCCAATTTTTTGGTTTCCAAATGCAATGGGTCTAAGGAGGAGTTCATGATGACATGTTAGCTCTCTTGGTATGTTGATGTCAGTTTAAAGCCTGATTTCAACAGCCCTTGAAACATATTTCTCCTTTCACTAGTATAAAGTTTGGGTTGGGGAAGAGTTGGAGACAGTGATGTGCTCCTTTAAGTCAAATGTTCTTTGGTTTCTAACTTTAAGCGCTTTCTCTGGCTATAGGACTCCACTCATCCTGACCCAAGTTCATATACCAAGCAAAGTACCAGGGAGTTAAGGAATCCCTTGGAGGAGTCCTTAACCAGTGTCTGAAGGAATTGACCCCTTGTTTGTGATAAATTTGAGGCATTAGCCATATTACCTCTTAAAGCTCCTCAGAAGTTACCACTCAGTTGCTCATATTAGAACCTGCTCAAAAGGAAACATCCCTTCTTTCCCTAATTCACTTCTTTACTCCCTACCAAAAGACTTGAACAGCTGCCGATAGTGAGGCTGGTTTGACTGGAGCCATATGTCTGTGACGTTGATTTTGATAATCACCTGGGTTCTTCTTTGTATTGCATCTTGTAGGGATACATGTCTCAGTTGAGGTGCACAAAATCATGAGCTTATTGTTTTGTGACACTAAATCTTGGGTAGGTTTATTATACAGCACTAGATTAGTGGAACAACTGGGAACATATCCATTTTCCGTCACCAATATAGTGGATCACTGTGATATTCTGAAGACTAAGATCTTCAAGGTCTTTTGTACTATTTGACTGAAAGCAGGATAATTAAAATATCCATAGAACAACTCAGTGGGTGTGTAATGCTGTCCTTTCCATGTTAATTTGAGCAATTTTCTAGCCTCTTTCTGGAAGAGGATCTAAGGAATTGCTTCAACAGATCTTCATACCAAGTGCCAGAGGTTATTATCTATTAATCTGTGAAAGTGAAGATAAAACATCTTGTACAGAAGATGACATTCAAGCTATCAATTGGGTAAGTTGACTGTCAACTACTGTCATTAATCATTCACCATCTATTTCTTTTTTGCTTTTATTTATTTAAATATTTTAGAATCCAAGCTCATTATTTGAATGAGAAAATAATAGAGATGACCCCACTAAATTGTTTAAGATTTGGATGCTGGCACTTAACTGTGCAATTTCACCTGAGATGTGTTATTTATTCTGATTTAATAAATATGTCATATATAAATAAATATCATTGATTACTAATAATAAATAAGTTTCAGGTACTTCTCTTGATTTATTCCATAAGAATGGCTCTTACTCCACCGATTGACAAGTGAGGTGAGGATTCTGTCAGCTGTCAATTATGGATTTTAATTATACACCCAGGGAATGGAGAAATGAACATGGAACCAGTTTTCAGTGGAGCAAAGTTAGTGTATGGAAGTCAATTCAAATCTTGTATCCAACAGGTCTTTAAAGAGCTGATTGTTCCCTCTCCTCAGTATACAATTGTGCTAGAAAACTGGGGGAAATATTGGTGTACCAATTAATTTCTAACAACCAGCTCCCATGGAGAAAAAAAGAAGAACCAACAATCCCGTTTTGTAGCATTTTTTTCAATTCCATGCTGGGGTAAACCCACCATGGCTGGTTTTCAGATACCAACATGACAATATTGACCGTGGACTTGAGCAAAGATGCTAACAGTCTCTTAAAAGCTGATATAAACTAGCTCCATCACCCCCCTGATTGGAAGAACCTTTATTGTACATGCTTTCTGTAGTATTACAAAGTCCATCCTCAAAAGAACCCAACTTCCCTTACAATTGATAGACTCTGGGTCTGAGAACTGCTTCAGATTTGGAATTTGGGTAAAAAAATCATGATCTTTTCCATTAGAGCTGCTGGCATCAGCCTTCAGCTTGCAAAATTTCGATCTTTTTAGGCTATGTGTCCTTACTGACTATTCATCTATTGTCCCCTCAAAAAGACCGATGTACCGTTACCTATTGCTTTCTATTTCACTGTCATGTGTAATCCCGTTGCACTACTTACTCATATGGTCTTTATTGTGCCATCTGCACTTTCCAAGGGACATAGGAACCTGGTTGTTTCCTTAATCTCTGGCAATACACCCCCTTTAAAATGCCCACTTCTCAAAACTCTCCACACCCTCGCTAAACACTCTTTCAAGGTAGTTTAATAATCTTCACCTAATTGACTCTAGCTATACCACGTCTAAGTTTAAAGTATTCATCCTAGTAGTCCGTCAAGACCAGCTCCAGGTGAACACTATTAAATCTTAAGTCACAGGGGAGTTTCCCCATATCATCAAACTCTTCCCCTTTTAGCCTAATTTCTTGTCTTCCTTAATCCAGCAATCTCAAATATATTCACAAGAAGTTTCTAGTTCTTGTCAGTATATATGAAATGTAAACCCTGACAGTTGGCTTTTCTTTTTCAGATGTTTGACTTAGGCTTTGATTACAGAGGTGTCCACTTCAAAGTCGGCTGTCTCTGAATAAACACATTGCCAGACACGGGACTAGATAAAGAGCTAGGCCACCCCCTACCCAGGATCCTTTGTTTTAGAGATCTTAGTTGATTTTGATAACTGATCATTTGGGCAGCTTCTTTTTTCTCTTGGTGTGCTTTAAATTCCCACTATTATGTTTTAAATTCACCAGTAAAAAGTGAGCCCATGAAAGCATAGGCCTTCATTCTCGACCTCAATAAAAGCAGGACCCCAGGCTGGCATTCTCTCTCTCTGTTTCTCTCTCTCTCTCTACTCTCAACCTTGCTGTGTGGCTCCAGGTGCGCCATGTAATTTCCAGGACTTGTAAGTAATAAACCTCTATTTTTTTTTCAAAGTTTACTGATGGTTATTGCTGAGGGTGTCTTGCAATCATAATAAGAATCACAAGAGCCAGTCTAGCTACATCATTGCTTATGAGTAAGTTGAGGCTGGCACAAAGCAATATATTAGCAACGTATTGCAGAATTTTTGGTGTATAAGCTATTTACTCCAGTAGCAGAGACTATTTTTCCAAATTCAACTATGGTGAAAACTGACCTTAATTAGTGATCTAGAGGCCATGAGATGTAGCAGCAGTCGACTATGAGGTATATATATGATCATGTAAGGCATCTACTTCAGGTGAGGTCTTTGCATGGTCTCCAGGCAATGTAAAGATTTTTGTCTTTTGCACGGGTCATCTGGGTCATCTGGAAGTCTGATGTTCATGTGAAGATTCACTCAAATATTCTGTAACAGGAGACATGGTCATTTAGCATTTGAAGCAGTGAGCGGAATGTCTCAATGTCTCAAATGGAGACATGCCAAAACTGTGTTAAAATCAGTGTGCTACCTTTAAATGCTTGGTTTTCAGCATAACTTTCCCCTGCCTAGTCAAGAGTTGAATGTCTATTTACATGCTGACATTCTGTTTCTTCAAGTTTTCAAGTCTAGGCGGTTAATAAAGCAATACAATGTCAAAATTGCTAAAATGACATTTGCATCTATATTTTTAAAAAGCCGGAACTTTTGCATAAGCTATTTCTCACTTCACTCCCCAACCTGCATCCACCAAGAGTTTGGGTCTTACAAGCTCTTATACTGTAGCGCCCATGATCATCACCTCTTTACTTACCATCAATGAAGTCTTAGTTTTCAATTTCATCAAGTGATCCAATTCCAGATTTCAGTTTGCAGTATGCATTGCAGCTAATCCAAGTCCATTTTTAAATAATGCTATACCACTTCATGAATGGTGTGAATACCTAATAATAATAAAATAATCCTAATTCCTACTTCCTGTTCTTTGTGTCATTTCTGTCATTCATTTCACTTATAGATAAAAATACATAAGCATATATATGTATTTATATGTATGTACATGTATTTATATATGTGTATATGTATATGCAAATACATACATATATGTACATATGTATATATGTATATGCATTTATATATAATACAGAAGCTTATATTTTATTATATTATTCATATTATTTTTTTGAATAAACTGCTATTGGTTAGATAAATTAAGAATGAGAAAAATAAAAGTTTTTGTGTTTTTTTACCTTCACTTATTCTTTCTTTGATGCTTTTTCCTACTTATGTAGATCCAAGTATACCCATATTATTGTCCTTCTCTCTGAAGAACATCTTTTGACGTTTTTTCAAGCCTTGTCTACTGGCAACCAATTCCCTTGATTTTTGTTTGTCTGAGAAAGTCTTTTTTTATCCTTCACATTTAAAGGAAAATTTTGCAGGATACGTAATTCTAGCTAGGTGTTTTTTTTTTCTCTCAACACTTTAAATATTCACTCCACACTCTTCTTGCTTGTGTGGTTTCTGAGGAAAAATCAGACATAATTCTTATCTTTGTTCCCCTATAAGTAATGAGGTTTTTTTATCTCTGGCTTCTTTCAGGATCTTTGTCTTTGATTTTCTTTGGTTTCCAAATTGTATTCATACATACATATGTGTGTGTGTGTGTGTATATGCTTACAGGCGTATAGATATATGATAAATATATGCACTATTTTTTGGCATTTATTAGTCTAGGAACACAGAGCTTCCTAGATGTGTGTTTTGCTGTTTGATATTAATTTGAGGAAATTCTCAGCCATTATTGTTTCAATATTTCTTCTGTTCCTTTCTCTCTTTCTTCTCCCTCTGAAATTTCCATTGTGCATATATCATGCCTTTTACAGTTGTCCCACGGTCCCTGGATATTCTAGTCCGATATTTACGGTGTTTGTTCTCTTTGCTTTTCAGTTTTTGAGGATTCTATTGATTTATCCTCTAGTGCAGAGATTCTTTCCGCAGCTGTGTCCAATCTAGCAGTAAGCCCATCAAAGGCATTCTTCATTTCTGTTACAGTGTTTTTTCGTTTTGTTTTGTTTTTATTTCTAACATTTCTTTTGGGTTCTTTCTTAGGATTTCCATCTCACTTGCATTGCCCAATTGTTCTTGCATATTGTCTATTTTATCCATCGGAGCTGTTAGCATATTAATTATAATTGTTTTAAATTCATGGTCTGATAATTCCTACATCCCTACCATATCTGTTTCTGATGCTTGCTCTGTTTCTTCAGATTATGTTTTCTGCCCTTTAGTATGCCTTGCTATTTTTTCTTGATAACTAGCCATGGTGTGCTGATTAAAAATAGCTGCTGTAAATAGGCCTTTAGCATTGTGATGGTGAGGGATAGGGTATTCTATAGTCCCATGACTAGGCAGCGGTCTTTCAGTGAGCCTATGCCTCTGGACTATGAATTTCACAAGAGTGTCTCATTTTATTTTCTTCCCTTTTAATTGGAAGAGGATGGTTAGAATGGGCTGGAGCCTCAGCAATTTGGCAATTACAATTCAAATTTTCCTATCCTGGGGCTGGTTTCTGTAGCAGTTTTTCACCCATGAGTCTCCACTTTGCTAAACCATGACTCCCATTATCCGCTTGTCTGTCTCTCCAATCTTGGTGGCAGTGGATTGCACTCTGTCATTTCCTTTCTTATGAATCCAAGAGAAGATATTAATTTTTCATTCTGTTCATCTTTTCTCTTGTTTTCAGAACAGAGTGGAGACTTCTAAGCTCCCTACATGTGGAACTGGAAACCAGAGTCTCTTTAACTTAATTTAGAGCTAAATTGTTTAGCATTGCGGAATTTGAGCAGAGCAGTGACATGATTTGTCTTCTGTTTTAAAAAGCCCTTTTGATTGTTGAGTTGAGAATCAACTGTTGGGCAGCAAGAGCAGAAGCATGAGGAGCAGTCAGGAGGTTGTTCCAGTAATCCAGGACAGAACAGATGTGGCCTGAATGATGTTTGAAGCTGCAGAGACAGAAGAGACTAAATTAGGACAAGAGATTTGAAAGAAAGATATTTTACCTGAGTAACTGGAAGGAAAAAATCACCTTGAGGAAATTGGGTGTCATCAGGTGTAGATGGTTGTTAAATATGTAAAACTAAATGAAATCACCAAAGAGTAAGTGTAATCAGAGAAGTGAGCAGGACCACGGAATTAAGACATGAGGATACTCAAAAGAAAAATAAAAGGCTAGGAAGAAGAACGCGAACTTATAAGAAGAGCTGTCAGTGAGATAAAAGGAAATTCAAGAAAATAAGCGTCACATGGCACCAATCGCAGATGGCACCAAAGCTGATGAACCACATTGGGAAAGAATTTGTCATTATATTGTAAATTTGAGCATTCATATACCCTTCCTAGGTAATACTCTCGCACATATATTCCAGAAAACTTACATATAAATACTAAAACTGAGACTCTTTAAATAATGTAAACCTGAAATAACTCTAACACTAACAAAATAATGGATAAATACATTATAGTATATTTATACAATAGGCTGTTATCCAACAATAAAATTGCATAAACTAGTTATACAAAATATATTGATGAATGTTATCAATGTGATAAGTAAAAATAAATCTCAGGAAATGATAACATTCAGCAAGACACTTTGTATAATAAACTTAAAAGTATCAAAATCAAAAGTATTAATATAATTTTTAGGAATGTGTGTGTGTGTGTAAGTGTGGTCTAAATCTATATAAAAGAAAGGAAATGATTAAAAAAAATCAGTATAGCTATGTCCTTGGGTGAACAGGATAGAAAAGAAACACTTAGGCAATTTAAGATATTGTAATATTATAGCTCCATATAGTGTACTGGTTTCGTGAATGTTTCATATATTATAGAAATGAATTAATTAAATAATAAGGACATATAAAAAGACATGAATAAACCAATGATGAGAATGTGTAATGATACGAGGATAATGACAAATACAATTTTGTACACATGAGATTAAAATAAATCTTCACACAATTGGATAGGAGAAAAACAATCAATACAACAACAACAAAAATAGACAAGACATAAAAAATGATTTTTTTAAAAGAGGAAGCTACTTAGTGAATAAGCAGCTGTAAAGATAATCAACATCACTATTAAATAAGAAGAAAAAATTAAAACCATGAGAATAAATAATCCTATCCCTACCAATTTGACAGATATTTTGAAGTCTGAAACGTCCAAGCGTTTATGAGGACATCACATAACAGAAATTGTAATAAAATATTTGTTTGAATTAAAACTAGAATGTAATTTTTGAGAATTAATTTTATATCTTATAATAAATTTAAGTATATGGATTATAAATTATGACCCTGCAATTTCTCTTCTTCTAGTTAAAAATTCTAAGGGAGTTCCTTTACAGCTAATCAGAAAGAATATTCATATCAGCATTTGCTATAATGTAAGCAAAAAAAATAATTAGAAGAGAGTAAATTCTCAATAAAAAAAAGAATGAATAAATAGGTTGTGACACATTTATATAATGACAATATATAGCAATGAAGTAGTGTAATTTATCTTCATGTATAACCTGGATATATTTTGCAAAATAGCATTGAAGTCAAAAAAGTTTCAAATTAATACACACAGTATGATACATTTATATACAATAAAGATAAGCAAGAGGATAATAAAGACAAATTTGGGAATAATGTGTACACTTGGGAGAAAAATGTGATTGGGGAGACACTTGTTAGGGAGTAAAAATAATAGCAATATTTTATTTCTTAAACTGGGTAGACAGTACATAGATGGTGTGTGTGTGAAAAAGAGAGAATGTGTCTACATTTCATTATAAATCAAGGAAAAATAGAAATGAAAGTGCTTCTAAAAGGACGTAATGGTCAAATTTGTCAAAAACAGCTAACAACTCCAATGCATACAGAAAATGATCCACACATTTTACGATGTAGGTAATGAATGACTTTGATAGAAAGAGATTCATTGGAGTTGTAATTAAAGCGTTGTTGGAATGTATTTAAGAGAATGAGTTCTGCAGAGAAGAAAGTGAAGACTTGGTGTCTGTAAGTTCAGACTCTTTTATTTCTTTTTGCTGCAAAGGGTAGAAGAGAAAGGGCAGTAGCTGATGAGGAAAGTAGGGACAAAATTGATTTTATTTGTTTTGTCTTTCTTATAAGTTTTTAAGTGAAAAATATTACAACATAGTTATATCGATTATGCTAAGAGAAGAAATTTGTGATGCAGAGAATTAAGGGACAATCGCAGGTATGGGGTCTTTGACAAGGTCAGGAGAGATGGGATGCAGTGGACAAGAGAGACAAATGATGGGTTATCCAGGTTGAGTGTCATGCACAGAGGCTGATACATAAAGAGGTTCGGTTATGGGATGAGAAACTTCTTTCATAACTGGCTTTTTAATCTCAGGAAAATAAGATGTAGGATTACTCATCCACTGAGAGGGGGGCTGTTAGGTACTTGAAGAGAGAGGAGAAGGTCTGAAATCACTCTCCTGTAGCATGATGGGTGGAATCATTTTGAACTGTTATAGGATTTTCAGCCCTTCTTAAAGACAACTCTGAGTAAATGATCATTATTTTTAAATGAGACATATCAGCATGAATGTCTGTGTGTGTGTTCTCAAGTGCTATTTCTCAAGGCATAGAAAGCAGAGAGAAAAAAACTTAACCAGATTTGGAGTTTTGACTAATGAGTAGGAGAGAGGAAAAATAGAGTCAACGTTATGGAAAATGAATACAAAAGGTAATTATAATGAGCCATGAAATATAAGGATAGTAACAGAATAAGATTATAAAAAGTCAAGGATCAGTGTACTGTAAATACAAAAGGTCTAAGAGATGTGTTGGAATTGGAGTCCCAGAGAAACTGACATGAAGCTGTGTGGTTCTAAGAGAGTGGAAATTAAGAATCTTTGAAGTGATAAAGGATAGAGACAATAAAAGCACTTGGAGTGATCAAGAATTACACCAGGGGGTTGGGAGGAGTGTTTTGTGCAGTAAACAATAGTTTCTGTCAACGAAAAGACAGTGAATTATAAGACTAAAGAGAAAAAATTAACTCATTTGGAAATAAAAATTTATTTCCAAAATATCGTTATATTTTCCTTTACTTTGTGTAGGAGAAAGGAAGAAGACCACATAAAATCGTGATGGGTCAAGAAGACTACATATCCCCAAGATTGTCACCTATCCACATATTTTCAGATAAATCCAGCCATCAATCAATCAAATGTTGATATTTATGGCTGATTAAACTAATACCTTAAGCGTAGTCTATGACATGAAAAACCAAGCAATGTTAGACAGCTTGTAAATACCATTTTCTCAAAAAGAGTATTTAATATGTATATTTGTCTCCATTATAAATTGAGGTTAACTACATTTGGTTTTATTTACTTCATGAATTTTTAAAAACTTTTATTCAATCTTTCAATTATTATTTTATTGTGATAAAGTTTACATATTTTAAAAGACACTTTATAATCTTTGTGGAAACAAGCAAGTAAAAATTAAACTTTTTATGTTTGCTTGAGTGATTCACTTTTTAAAGATGTTATTACCAAAGATGATGTATTTTATGCAAACTTACCAGAAAGAAACTGTTCAGTGAATAAGAAGATTACACCACTTTACTGATAAGCATAACTGCTTTAATATTAACTTGATATTTTATTGAGGAGAATGTACTTTTTAAAATAATCACTGTGACAGTCACCAAACAATCCTTGATTACTTTTTTATCTGTACCCTGTGATAAAATTTTATTTACTGAAAGACAACAATTGAACAACAAATACAGAAAAGAGCTTTAGCAAATGTTTAGAACATTCTTCTAAAAATCTAGCGTTTAGGGCTTATTAAAAAAATGACCTCTTCCTTTTGTTTGTTATTATTGGAAAAATGGAAATTTATACAGTGCAACCTACCTATCCTTCATACACTCTATGGAGAAGTCAAATGATACATCTTAAATCGTAGTTTAATCTTCAAACTGACCTTCAAAAATTGAGTAATACATTAAATTCTCATGAATGTGATGTCAGAGCCTATTTTCTCATTGTTCTCTCATTTTACATTTGCATTTATCTAACTACAGTGAGCTGGACAGTCATTTTAAGTATTTATGTGCTATTGGCATTTCTTCCTTTGTGAAAGGACTTTTAGACACTCAGCAGTTTTTTAATGGGTTATTTGCCTTTTACTTATTGATTTAAACTTTAATATAATAACAATGTTAATGTTTTGGCTCTAACTATATTTCCAATAGCTCTTGTAATCAATTTATGTTTAAATTTTAAATATATTTGTCATAAAGTGTTTTTGAAATATAATGTAATCGGGTCATATTTTCTGTTTGGATTCTTGGTTTTTCCCTACATGAAATCTGGGATTGCATATCATCTAAGAACTTGTCTTTATCACAAATTGTAAAACATTATTATTTTGAAGAGGTTCCTTGTATTTACTTCCCGAATTCGTTTTTAATGAGCTGTTTAAAATTAATATTTTCAATAGATTAAGAACTAGTAAGCGAAATTTTCTTCCTGTGGCCAATTTCTCCACAATTATTAATATAATTACCTAAAGTCATTAATATAATAATCCATGCATTCTGAGTTTACAAGAAAATAGATATTATAAATTATTTAGTGAGGCAGTTTGTTACTTATATATGTATTTTATCCTGAAACTACATTTGATTATTTCTAGAACAATCTAATATTGGTGAGATAGATGTTTTGGTTTTTTCTTTCCAAATTTTAACTTCCAGATACAAATTCCTCACAGTTTGTTGGAATCTAGGAAGCTCACAGGATAATATCCTTTACTCTAAATATTTATTATCTTGTAATATTATTGCATCTGTGTGTATTTACTATTATGCACCAAGTTAATCATCAATTTTAAAGGATTGATTGGATTAGATTTTCAATATTTACTTTTTTAACTAATTCAAAAATTTTTATTTTGTGGCTACTATATTCCAGGCACAGATATAGGCATACCTTGGAGATATTGCAGGTTCCATTCCAGACCACTGCAATAAAGCCAATATCACAATAAAGCAAGTCATGCAAAATTTTTGGGTTCCTGGTGCATATAAAAGTTACATTTATACTGTACTCGTCTCTTAGGTGTGCAATAACATTATGTCTAAAAAAACAATGTACATACCTTAATTAAAAAATAATCTTGGGGGCAGCCTGGTGGCACAGTGGTTAAGTTCGCACATTCTGCTTCAGCGGCCGGGGTTCACCGGTTCAGATCCTGGGTGCGGACCTATGCGTGGCTTGTCAAGCCATGCTGTAGCAGGCATCCCACATAAAAAGTAGAGGAAGATGGGCACGGATGCTAGCTCAGGACTAGTCTTCCTCAGGAAAAAGAGAAGGATTGGCAGAAGATGTTAGCTCAGAGCTAATCTTCCTCAAAAAAACCCAAAAAACCTCTATTACTAAAAAATGCCAACCATCATCTGAGCCCTCAGTGAATTGTAATCTTTTTGCTGGTGGAGGGTCTTGCCTTGATGTTGATGGTTGTTGACTGATCAGGATAATGGTTGCAGAAGGTTGGGGTGGCTGTGGCAATTTCTTAAAATAAGACAATGAAGTTTGTCCCATTGATTGTATGTAGTTCTGTTTGATAGCATTTTACCCACTGTAAAACTTCTTTCAAAATTGGAGTCAATCCTCTCAAAACCTGCCACTGCTTTATCAACTAAGTCTATGTAATATTCTAAATCCTTTGTTGTCATTTCAACAATCTTCACAGCATCTTCACTAGATTTAGATTCCATCTCAAGAAACTACTTTATTTGCCCATCCCTGAGAAGCAACTCCTCATCCGTTAAAGTTTTATCATGAGAATGAAGCAATTCATCACATCTCCAGGCTCCATTTCTAATCCTAGTTCTCTTGCTATTTCCACTATGTCTGCAGTTACTTCCTTCACTAGTCTTGAACCCCTCAAAGTCATCCATGAAGACTGGAATCAACTTCTTCCAAACTCCTGTTAAATGTTGATATTTTGACCTCTTCCCATGAATCATGAATGTTCTTAATGGCATCTAGAATGGCAAATCCTTTCCCGAAGGTTTTCAATTGACTTTTCCCAGATCCCTCAGTGGAATCACTATGCATGGCAGCTATAGCCTTACATAGCTAGAGAACGGGCTGCAGAAAGGATGTTGTGTTAGCAGGCATGAAAACAACAGTAATCTCATTGTACATCTCCGTCAGAGCTCTTAGATGACCAGATACATTGTCAACAAGCAGTAATATTTTGACAGAAATCTTTTTGTCTGAGCAATAGCTCTCAACAACAGGCTTAAAATATTCAGCAAATCACGTTGTAAACAGATGTGCTGTCATCCAGGCTTTGTTGTTCCATTTATAGAGCACAGGCAGGGTAAATTTAGCATAATTCTTAAGGACCCTAGGATTTTCAGAATGGTGAATGACCATTGGATTCAACTTAAAGTCACCAGCTGCATTAGCCCCTAACAAGAGAGTCAACTTGTCTTGGAAACCAGGCATTGACTTCTCTCTAGCTGTGAAAATCTGTGATGGCATCTTCTTCCAATTGAAGGCTGCTTCATCTACACTGAAAATCTGCTGTTTGATGTAGCCACCTTGTTACCTTCATTAATTATCTTAGCTAGATCTTCTGGAGAACTTGCTGCAGCTTCTACATCAGCACTTGCTGCTTCACTTTGCACTTTTAAGTTATGGAGATGGCTTCTTTCTTTAAACCTCATGAACCGACCTCTGCTACCTACAAACTTCTTCTGCAGCTTTCTCATCTCTATCAGACATCATACAATTAAAGAGAGTTAAGACTTTGCTCTGTGTTGGCTTTTGCTTAAGGGACTGTTGTGGCTGGTTTGATCTTCTATCCAGACAACTAAAACTTTCTCCCTATCAGCAATAAGGGTGTTTTGCTTTCTTATCACTTGTATGTTCACTGAAGTAGTGCTTTAATTTCATTCAAGAACTTTTCCTTTGTGTTCACAACTTGGCTAACTGGCACAAGAGGCCTAGCTTTCAGCCTGTCTCAGCCTTTGACATGCCTTCCTCACTAAGCTTAATCATTTCTAGCTTTTGGTTTAAAATGAGAGATGTATGACTCTTCCTTTCACTTGAAGCACTTACAGGCTATTGCAGGGTTATTAATTGGCCTAATTTCAATATTATTCTGTCTCAGGGAATAGGAAGGCCTGAGGAGAGGGAGAGAGAAGAGGAAACGGTCGGTTGGTGGAGCAGTCAGAACACATACAACATCTATTAACTAGGTTCACCGTCTTGTAAGGTCACAGTTCAGGGTTCCCCCAAACAATTACAGTAGTAACATCAAAGATCACTGATGACAGATAAACATAACCAATACAATAATAATAAAAAAGTTTGAAATATTGCAAGAATTACCAAGCTGTGACATAGAGACACGAAGTGAACAATTGCTGTTGGAAAAATGGCACCAATAGACTTGATCGATACAGAGTTGCCACAAACCTACAACTTATTAAAAATGTAACATCTGAGAAACGCAGTAAAACACAATACAACACAATACACCTGTATATGTGTTTGGGATTAATCAGAAATCCCAATAGACAAATATCCATGCCGTTCCTGGAACTTATATTCTAGTAGCGAAAGAAAGAACAAACAGAGAAATAATAAGTGAGTAAATAATATTATATGATAGAACACAAGTGTTATAAAAGAAAAAATAACACACATAAATACATACAAACACACACATATGCAAACACATGCTAGTAAGGTATAGTTACAGTTTGTTTGGGGAATAAATTGTGACTTTAAATTTGGTGTTCATGTTAATGATCATTTCCGGTAAATGTGATATTTAAGGAAAGTCATGAGGGTCGGGTTGTCAGATTTTGCAATAAAAATATAAGACTCACATATAAATTTAAATTTCAGATAAAGAACAAATAATTTTTCACTATAAATATATCCCAAATATGTTTCCTGTACTGTGACTAGCAAAGACTTCATCAGAATTTTTGGTTGAGTTTCTCCAACTTTATTTCAATATTCCTGTAAGACAATCAATGGAAGTTTCCCAACTGGAGCTTGATACTTATTTTAACTTTAGGGAAATTTCATATATATATTTATATTTTTCATGTATATTTTATCTATTTCATATATACACACATAGTATATTTATATTTACATCTTCTGTGCCTGCCTCAATTTTTTCTCTCATATTTTCACCCATTGCATTTTAGTTATATTTTCTGGAAGATATTTCAAGAATACCTTTCAGAACACAACCTCACTTTTCAACTGTACAGGTTTATGATTTTGCAAATTTGCTGAATTTATTATTTTTAATTTTTTTAATTTTAAGAACTCTCATCACGTTTGGTATTTTTTCATGCCATTGTTCTCTTTCTTTATACATATATGATTCCATAAAATGAAACATATATAGTTTTTGTCTTTAGATCTTTTCTGTTAACCCTTATGCTTTGATGATCATGAGGTCTTCCTCTCTAAGACTTTTCTTCTCCTACAACATTTTATAGAGCTCTCATTCACCCACATATCTTCAAATACATTGGCATCTTCTAAATTTAATCTTCAATCTATACCTATATGTGGAACTTCAGTTATATACATCCTTATGTCACCTTGAAATCTGGAATGCCTAGGAGATACTGTAAGTTTAACATCTCAGTCTGAACTTACGATTTTCACACTAAATTTATCCGTGCTCTAACGTCCTCTGTCACACACACACAAAAATGATCATGCAAGCAATACTCATTCTAGAAACCTTGGAGGTAATAACAAATGATCCTTCTGTTTTACCTGTTCATTTCAAACATTTCAAGCCCTGGTAATTTTAAATATGTATGTTTTGCTCTATCTTTGTTGACAGTGTTCTAGACTAAGGCAACATTACCTCTCACCAGTATTCATATATTATCCTCATAATTTTTCTCCAGCAATACATTTTTGCATTTTTCCAATAGATTTTCTAAAGTACAGGTAGAATGAATTTTTTGAAATGTAAATTTAATGTGTCATTATCCTGAATAAAACACTTCAGTTTCTACCCACTAGCTTTTAGACAGAGGTCAAATATCTTTATATGAATTAAAAGACTCTCCATAATTGGTATCTTAACTCCCTCTGATGATTCATTTCTGGTCTTTTTATATCAAATGCTGACATTAATTATCAGAATATGTTTCAGTTTTCATAATTAATAGAGGAAAGTGAAAAAAAGAGTAGTTTATAACTGACCTTACACATACAGTAACTAGTTCTTAGTCCTCAGTTTGGTTGAGCATTCACAATTGATTTTAATGTGTGACATAGTAATTTTACACACACGCTTATCTGTAATAACAAAACACAACTACATAAATACATATATTCTGAAGATGTCATAGTAGACATGACTGTTAACCCTTATTGTTATAACTACAGAAAATTTAGAAGAACCATCACTTTGACCATCTGCTCTACTTTCTATTCATTCATTCTAATGGGAAAGAACATCTAGAAAATGTGTGACTGCCAAGAATATAAATATACCTGCTGGCAAAGATTAATGATCTGTTACAATGGATAGTGAATCAGCTGTATGATGAATTCCATCTCACTTGAACAAACATCCTGAACTATGAAAAATAATATGAATTATACTTACAAAATGATAATGAAAAGCTTTGATATAAAAGATGAAAGCAATGAAATACCAACTGCATACTGAATTAATTTGTTGATCAGTAGCCTGGTAAGTATATAAATTAATAGAACATTTAAGTAGTTACCAAGTAATACCTCATGTTACCAAGTAATAATTCCGAATATGAGATATAGTGACTTACTGAGTCATGGCAAAAATAAACAATAAAATGTAGTTAAATATCATTCCTATCTCTATCTTTATCTCAGCATATACACACATACGCATAGACATATATATGTGTTATATGTATTTGTGTATATATATACATTATAAAACCTTATAACATTTACTGAATGCGTGTATATACACACATAGATATGTGCATTATTAAACAGTATTAGAAATCATATTTGAAAAGTTTTTGAAAAATAAAGGAGGTAAAACAATTCTTTATTTTTGGTTTCTGCATGGTTTTATAAAGGGCATGCTAAGCAGTAATTCATAGAATATTGAGCATGAAGATAAACCCCAGTTGCAAATTCTTCACTAATACATGGATTCCATCTTGAAAACCTCAGATAGGGATCGACAGCATTTAATAATGTCCAGTGATGCAGTGTTCACAGGAAGGTTAGTTACATTTTTAGTCAATCAAATTTTTTAAAGTCTTTATCTAATGATTTTTCTTTTCAATTGATTGAATTTTACTACCAACATATGAAATCCTTTCAATTTACATTGAAAATTCTTGTTAAAAGTTAAAGGAATATGACTCACTAATATCCATATAATTTCCTAGATACCACAGAGGAGTTGTTTACGGAAAATAGTGTGTTAGAATCAGGTTAATTCGAATTTTTTGAAGTATGGAATTTTATATTAGTGTACTCAGTAGTATGTTTGAGGATATGATAACTAATGTGGACAAAATGTGTCTACATAGAGTGTACTTGCCTAGGGAACATACAGACTTTACTTTGTGATATATTTTCACTAGGGGGAGTGAGCTAATAAAGAAAAGTGAAGAAATCTAGGTCAAACTTGGGAAGAAACAAAGGAAAGTCTGATCACTATATCGCTTCTTTTTTTAAATACAGTAAATAGTTTACATTTGTTAATTTATGTTTAAATGAGTTACCATGAACTATAAATTTTTTATATTACAGGATTCAAGTGACCTATATTTGTAGAAGGATGTGCTCCTATCATCTCCCTGTCAGCATCCAAACTCTTAAACTATCAGCTGATGAAAACTAAGTTAAAAAAAAAACTTAAGAATGAAAATAGATATAGATTTAATTTTATATATAAACAGATCTTTAAAAATAAATTTAAAAGATTAGATCTTTAAGAAGCATGGAAAAGTTAAATTGATAGCAATGAGTAATGGTAATTTTAAATAAAATTTTAACTAGGAAGACCTTCATTAATGATGTCATTTTTCCATTTTAAATTTATTTACCAGAATTTTTTCAAAGTTAAGTAAAAACAATATGCAGGAAAAAATAGTGAAAATTAATGTCCCTACTATACCTTCATTAGCCTTTTCTAGTCTAAACACAACAATTTTTACAAACCACTCCTTATATTTGAGTATTTTACTTTTATATTTATTGATCAACGTAAAAGCAGTTTACAGAGCTGAAATGTCCACATATCTATCCACTTCTGTTGTGTTAAATAATTAATATCTTTTTCAAGACAACAAATAAATGAATAACTTATAAATTAGACAAATATGAAACATATTTTTCCCCATAAGATAAAACACGTTTGGGGGAAAAGTTAAAACTCACAGGTTCTATGTAAATATAAATATGTTTTCTAAATATAAATGTTCCCTATCTGAATATTGACTTAACTATTTAGTCATGTGCTTCAGGAACCCAAATATGATATGATATTTGGAATTTTTGTTTTTCCCATTGAAAATCAGAGTTCTGCTAAGATATTCCTTAAAAGATTATTTTTATTATTAGTAGATATTTTTGGTACACGGAAGCATGTAATCAGCAAATTCCAGGAAGTGAGCTGTGTTATTTCCAGCAATACAAATTTTATATTATTATTTCCATTTTATTCTTTTCCAATTTACATAAATTATGTAAAGTGAAGTTAACTTGTAGTGATTTGTAGTGAGAGCAGAGAAAAAACAAAAGCAAGGGATGAGGATACAGAAGAGCAGAAGGGGGAAGTGTGTACTCACATGGATTGGGAACCCTGAGGGTCTGACACTAGAAGGAAAAGGAGGAGGGTGAAGAAGGACAGGGAGGAAAGGCATGTGTGTGTGTACATCTAGTCTATCAGAACTTACTGCGTGGAAAGGATCGAGAGGGATGGATGGAGTAGGATTGTAGGTTACCTGCATGGAGCAGCACCCATTCAACAAGTACTTTATATGACTTCAGTCAAACCACAGAGATGGCTCTCATAGATGAGTCATAGGGTCAGTGTCAGAGGCTGAGAGTTGATGGTTAGAAGTTTCGGTAGTTCTGGGAAAGGAAATGAGGTGAGTATATCGCGTAATGGTAATGCTCTCATTCTTTATTAAAATTGTGGTTAATGAATGAGTTTTATTTTGCTAAATCAGCTGTACACTCATTATTTGTATAAATTTCCAAACGTATTCTCTATTACCTTTAGAAATACTATTCAAAATATTCAAATTATCCATTCAAAGATATGCATCCCAAATCCAAAAGTAAATCAATATTATTCAGCCAATTTTATCCACTCTCATGACAGATTGATTAATGAGATGCAATTTCTGCTTGCTCTATTTACCTGAATATAGCTGATGGGCAGACATTGCTTAAAATATTTGAAAGAAGAGAACAGACGGACTAACCTGGGTGAATTTCAAAGCTGGAAGGTAGGTATCAAATATGTACACAGTGTATGTGCAAATACACAAGAGCAGTAGCTGGGACCACTACCTAGAGATCATTTATGTCCTTTCCAAATCTTACACCCCCATTTCTTGAGAATAAATGTGATATATTTTACATTTCTATGTCTTCTATGTCTTCATTAAGGTGTAGAAATCACTAGTTTTGTTCAAGCTACTACATTACATTGTTTATTTCGGCATGTGTGGAGGTAAGAGGGACTATAAGTCTATTTTTATCTTGAATTTTAAATAATCGGGCCAACACATTTTGCTACTTTCACAAGGATATTTTAAGAACTAAAAGAGAAGGTATGAGGGAAACTTGTCTCATCCTTTTGCCCAAGAACGTTTAATCATTCAACAATAACTTACCAAACACTGTTCTGGTGCTAAGTATATAATTAAAGAACATAAGAAATATCTTGGTTTTCATGGTATTTAATTCTGGTGAAGGAAAATTAATATAAACAAGTGAATAAAAATGAAACAAAATGACTGTAAAAATAAGTAATCTGGAGGAAATAAACAAAATGATGTGATGGAACATAGCTGTGAGAAACGGGGTAATCTAATTTAGATAGGATGGACAATGAAGGTCTCGCTGAAGATGTGACATTTCAATTGAGACCTGAAGGATGAGAAGGAGGCCATCAATGCACGCATCCGATGGAAGGATTTCTGATGCAGAGAAACAGCATTTGGAGACAAAACTCTAAGCGCTTCAGGAGAAAATAATACAAGGAAGTGGAAGGGAGGGAAAAGGGGGTCATTAGGCGGAAATAATTCTGGAGGGATAGATAGGAACCATGTCATGGAAGCTAGTTGGCTGTGGTAAGATGTCTTGGTTTTATACTAAGTAAAATATGAAGTCACTGAAATGTTAAGCTGAGGGTGCCAATACCTGATTTAAATTTAGAAAAGACTCTTCTGACTATAGCGTAGAATATTAATTTTATCAGTCAAATGTTGAGGGGGTTATGAATTAGGTGACTACTAAATTTGACTAAGAAGAATACTTCATTAATACAGGCAAACATGATGAAGAGAATATTTTTGGATATAGAAGTTTAATGATTTATTGGTGGATTGGATATGTGGGATGAGGAAAATGAGAAGCTAAGATCATTTCCACCTTTTGGCTGAAGTAGTTTTGGGAGTGCTATTTATGTCACTGAAATTTACTTGGGAAGGAACTCATTTAGTATAATAAAACCCTATTGATCTATTGAGCGTATCCATTCAGAGATGCCTCCTTAGAAATCCAAGTTCAAATGCAACCTTCACACTTTCTGTCACCATTTGAGCTTTATTTTCTCCTTGGCACTTATCATCAACTGGCATTTTATGTAATTATCTCACAATTTTATGTCTCTCTCATCAGAATGAAACTTTCTCGTGGCTAATGAATTTGCCTATTCTGTTTAAAGCTGCATCCTGAGCATTTAGAACAGAGTGAAATGTTGTGACACGTTTTAAATGAGTGGATTTTGTGTAGATATTCTAATGTCTAAGTCCATAGCATAGGAAAGAAGTTACGGCTTGAGATCAAATTCTGAAACTTATCAACATAGATGATACTTAATGCTACGGATTTGGATAAACTGACCTAGGGGGAGAATTTCAACAAAGATTTAAAGTGTTACACAGACCAGATCCATTCCTGAAGTTCCCCAAAGATTTAGATGTTGAAGAGCCAGCAAAGAAGACCAAGAGAAAAAAAATAAAACAAACAAGGATCAAAAAAGAAATCAAAGACTGAAAATGCATAAAAACAAAGATAAGTCGTTCAAGAGAGATGAACTGGTGGAATACATTTAAACCTGCTGTTTTGTCAAGTAAAATGATATCAAAAAGTGTCCATTGGATTTAGTCAAATTTTGGTCTTTAATAAACTCCATAAATGTTTAAGTTCAATAAAGGAGAATGACTTGGATGGAAGAGTGGTTAGGGGAAAATGTAATTTCTGGTATCATTACTGACAGTGCATCAGAGTTACACAGCACTTGAAAATATTCGATAATATGTATTCTAAACCCATCCATGAGCTGATAAGATTTTAAGGATTTATTATGCTAAACCCGGTAAGCAAAGTAAAGTAAAAGTCAATTTTTTCCCTTAGGCATTTAGCAAAGAAGACAAATTTAAACGTTGGCTTTCATAGACTCAAGTTTTGTGAGAGAGTTAGACTAGGCTTTATGCCAGTGAATATGAAGAGTCTAACAAGATTCTTGCCCATAAAGTTGGAATTGCTAAGGGTTGCACCCCATCTCAAAGGACTACAACAAAAGTTGCTTTAGCATTATGTGGAGTAAGTGGAGGTGGGGTAGCCCCAGAGAAGTTTTAAACCACTTCTGGCATTCATAGTTCTTTTCAGATAAAATTTACACTGCCTGGAATGTTAAAAAGCACTGGCCAATGAAAATATTTAAATCCTACACTAGTAAAAAAATCTTTTCTGGAGGAATACAGCTTTACCCTGGTCCTCAGAGGAATCCCACAAGTATTTTCAAAGGAACACAAACATCTCAAAGAAAAAAAATTAGTAAGCACAAAATGAAACAAGGCATGGTTGGTGAAAATCAGCAGAAAATCCAGGGGAGAACTGGCCTGCTTGTAATTTGATATTAGACATAATATAAAACATAACTATTCTTAGAATTTTTTAATTTAAAATATAATATAGAAAAATGTCTAGAGATGTGAGTAAATTCTGAACAATAATCAAGCAGGTTTTTAAAAAGAGAAAATAATATTTCTAGGAATTAAGGACAGAATTATGGAAAATACTCAATGAAAAACACTTCATTGAGTAAGATATAGCAAACCACAGTGGGCTATGTTTCCCTTGTGATAATCAAAAATAGGAAAAAAACTAGATAAATAAAAAAATATACAGTTTTTCGAGAAATAAGACAGCTTTGGAAGAAGTCAAATTAAATAAACTGAAACTCCCGAGGGACAGCCTTTATAAGGTCACAGTTTGTCACTGAATATTTTCTTCATAGGCAGTATTTGCTGACTCTGGACATGGCTGATTGGACTCGGCCCATACATAGATACTCTGCTGGGGAAAGAGAATCTAGTCATGATTTGGGTGTTAGTGCAGTTCTGGCACAACAATTTTGAAAATCCAGGACCCCTAAATGCATGACTGGGTTTATCCCAGGGTCCATTTGCTAAATTCTTTTGCAAAGTGGCAAGTTAATAGATTTTGTAAGCCAAAATGAGTTTCCTATAGTTTCAAAACTTAGAAGAAATATGTACGCCTAAGGAATGGGGCCTCTCTCAAACATACACATTGTTTTTGGTTTCCACTCAAGGCATTTGCTTGGATTGGAGTAGGGTGCAGAAGGAAGAAAAATGACAAAGCCGGAAACCTCCAAACAACAGATCCACACAATCCTTTAGTTGAGTACGTAGAGAGAGACCCAACCAGACTCTCAGATAAAAGTCTGTTAGAAACATTGCTATACGCTGAATTTTGTGTCCCCTCCAAATTCATATGTTGAAACCTAATTCCAGTGTGATGGTTTTTTGAGGTGGGGATTTGGGAAATGATTAGGTCATGAGGGTGGAGTTCTCATGAATAGGAATAGTGCCCCTGTAAAGAGATCCCATAAAGCTTCCTTGTCTCTTCTATCATGTGAGGACATAGAGGAAAGGTGGTCATCTAGGAACCAGCAAACAGGCCTTCACCAGACACCTAATCTGCCAGCACCTTGATCCTGGACTTCCCAGCTTCCAGAACTGTGGGAAATAAATTTCTGTTGTTTATAAACCATCCAGTCTATGGTATTGTGTTACAGTAGCCTGAATGGACTAAGTCAAACATGCACAAAGAATAGGAAAGAACAAAAAGAAAAGTGATTCTTATTAAATTGTAACCTTGTCTTGACCAAACAGATCTCTGATGGACTGAGGTGATCCATCACTTACCCCATCTGTGTAACAGTAGAAAGTGGGAATGAGCTTGTTAAAAGATAACATTTGGAGCTTCTGCTGTTCCTTTCTATATGTTGTCTAGAATAACACAAAAATTATTACACATGTTACAGGGCAAGATAATATGACTGAAAATGAAGAGAAAAAACAGACTTTAGAATCAGATCCACAGAGAATCTAGACATTGAGGCGAACAGAAAAGGATTTAAAAATAATAACTGAAACAATATATTAGTATAGAAAGTAGCAAAATATGTTAGACAAATACATGAAAAGATGGACAGAATTGCTATCAATAAAATGAATCACATATACATGATATAAATACAAAACAAAAGAGTTGTAATTAAGAAACGTTTGGATAGGTTTAATAGCAAAATGAGCACTGGAAAATATAACTAGTTAACTTGAGATCCAAGTTATCTCTATAAAATATCCAAGTGAAAGTAGAGGGGAAAAAATAGGTGAAAAAGGAAAGAGCAGAGCCTATGACACATAAAAACATAAAATTCTGAAATAAGTATAAATGAAGTTTCAGAGAGGAGAAAAAGGAAATGTAGTAGGAGAGAAAATAAGAATTTTCAAAGCTGGCAACAAGGAGATCCAAGAAGCTAGGTGGACTTTAAGTGGGAGAAATACAAAGAAAGGCACAATTGGATACATCATAGACAAACCTCTGAAAATGAAAAAGAAAAGTAATTTTTCAAAACACCTTAAAGGGAAAAAGACATATTACCTTCAAAGATCGGCAGTAGACATAGAGAAAACTTTAATAAAATCAAAGAGTCAGAAAATATGGAAAGGGTAGAATAATTTCAAAAACCTGCTAACATAGATAATAAAAATCTATACTTCACATAAATTTTCCTGGAAAATTAACGTGAAGTAAATTAACTTCAGGCAAAAAAATAAACAGCTGAGATAATCTGGCACCAATACTTCTGCACTACCAATAGTGCTTAGATTCAAACTTAACTTCTCTACTTAACTAGCTGAGTGACCTTCTGTCATTAAACTACTAACCTGATTACTATTAAAGGTAGAATGGACACTTTCAACTCATAGACTATTAGAGTTCCAGATGTCTGCAGAGATCATTTTAATGTGATTTTTCTCCCAATGCTGAATCCCTTCTGTAAGTCCCTAATACTTATACATTCCGTGTATGAAGGGAAATGATTAGTTGGTTAGAAAGTACTTTCTAACATTGAGCCAAAATTCCCTTTTGCTGTCACATTCATCTGCCTGCCCCTAATTCTGTCCTAACATGTCCTAAGGCGTCTTCAATACATCGTTGTTAAAATATTAGAACACAGTTTAAAAACAAATGAGGTCCTAACTTTTGATAAACCCACTTTACTTCAGATGTTTTAGTGCTATTTGATTTTCACTTTTCTCACTAGATAAACTCAGTATCTCAACATTTCTTTGTATTTCAGAAGGGAAACTTTAACTTAATTTTATTTCAGGTTTTTACTTATTTTACTAAATTTTTTTATTGGTTTATTTATTTTTTGGTGAGGAAGAATGGCCTTGAGTTAGCATAGTTGCCAATCTTCCTCTTTTTGCTTGAGAAAGATTGTTGCTGAGCTAACATCTGTGCCTGTCTTCCTGTACTTTGTATGTGGGACGCTGCCACAGCATGACTTGATGAGCAGTGTGTAGTTCTGTGCCTGGGATCCAAACCCACGAATCTTGGCTACAGAAGTGAAGCTCATGAACTTAACACCTACACCACCAGGCTGGCCCCCTAATTTTACTGAATATTTCAATTCCTTTTAAAAAATCAATTATGTAAATATTTATCTCCCACATTGTCAATGCATCAAAGAGTAGTATGTTCAATATTTGGGTATCTCTTCATAAACTTCAGCAACTAAAAGAAACACAGAAAACTGAGCAGCTTACCCATGTCTATTGGACATATTAATCAAAATATTATTTGATATTCCACTGTGTATTATTTAAACCTCTACAAAAACATTTTAAAACATTTTTAAAATTTGAAATAAATAAATACATATGTCAATATCCTATTCTTGAATGCCACCAAACTGCAAATATTCTATTAGAGGAAATTCAATTTACTCAGAATTCTCATGATTAAAAAAATGGAAATCTCTAGAAACATAAATTAAAACCAAGGCCAATGTCACCATTTTATTCAAACTAACTAAACCTTAACTTGTAGGCAAATAAAGATTAACAGGAGACACAAAAATGTCTTTGACAATTATGATTTAATTAGAGTATAAAAATCAGAGAGTAAAAGCATTTTAAATGCTTTGGGCACTTCTGGTCAGTGTCTAATTCCTATCTACATTCTTAAAAATGAGGCATCTATAATGGGGAATAATAAGGCTAACTCCAGGGAAACAAAGGATAAGCTATAAAAAGGCAATTCTTTCTGCTGCTACTGCAGCTCAAGCTAGAATTGCCCTGCAGGTAATTGTGATTCTCCGCTATGTTTAAGTAGTTCTCATTTACAAAAGTGGAATAAGACAAATGAACCGGAGGAGGAGCCCCTTTGTTTCATTTTTGATCACAGCAGTTCCCATAAAAGATCAAATTTTAATGGAAGAAAATCTAATATATGTTTAAATGATTGAGACAAAATAATACAATAACAACTGCCCCTCCAACCAGTTCTGTTGCAAATAGAGAAACTACATAATTACTCATGTGAAGTCTGCTTATGGATCTATTTCATAGCATTCCAATTACATCTGAATGAATAAAATTGCTGGAGGACGTATTTTTTCTCCTCCTTCTTAAAATTGGGTAATAATCTGTTAAAGTCATTGCTAGATTTGTCTTCAGACTTGCTGTGTTCTGATTCTAAACAACCTAGTTTGGTGCTTATAAATGCAAGAACATACCCTATATTAATCCTTTCTGCTTAGCCTCTCAGCAGGATGAATCTAAAGTCATCTCAATGGCCCCAGGCAATATTTTAAAAAAGAAGCATAGAAAAATCCTAATAGATCATCTGGATCATTCTGATGTCAGAAAAATAACACTCCTAAAAACAGCCTTTGGTGTTTTTTTTCAGACTCATTTTCAAATTCCAAAGTAATAGAGTTTTAATATTAGGAAGAGATGTTAATCAAGAACAAATTTACAGAGTTATATAGAAACAATTCATTGGGAATTTGCTCATTGTGATACTAAATTAGAGCTGCTCATCATACTATGCACCCCAAGGGAACTGGTTTGTACCTAAAATTGATGGATTTGGTCAAAGGAGGAAAGATTTAGATTGTAAATAATTGTAATGATATGAAAGTTCTATAAAAGATAATAAAATGTATCAGTCAAAGAATATGGCAAAATAGAAGTAATTAGTTAAAGCTATATTAATATTGTCAGCATAAAACTTGAATGTACTTTCAAACATAACTTGTTAGTAGATACATAGAAAAACCTATTTTGAGTGAAAGCGAACACATCCATTAATTTATAAATCGTAAGAAATCTTGTATAACCAAAATATATTTATTTTTTAAAAATGCATAACAAATCTTGGCTATTTCTACTTAAAATCTAAATATATAATAGGACATTTTACTGTAAATGTATGTTTTTAGAGCTCCAATTACTAGAAATTGTCAAATATGTTTTTATTAGAAATTTAGTTATTAGACATTTATTTCTGGTTCTGTGTGTGGTATTTGCGTGGCTGCAGACCTGGGTTAGGGTATTCATTATAAAAAGTGGGAGGCAATGTGTATTGTTTCTTTTATATTTGTACACATGGGGAATATGTGACTAAAGTGTTGGAGTTGATTGGAGAGAAAGCTCACATTTTTTTCCCTTCTATAAGAATAAATTTTAAATTATAGAAGGCAGAGGTACACTATTATATATGTTTCCATTTAACATTTTATTTGAAATTACGTTATTTTAAACTGAGGAGAAATTTTCTTAATCAGAACAGAGGTTTAGAAGTCTTTTCATAAATTAGATGATATTTTTATGAATGTTTGGATTTTTGTAAACCAGTGATGGAGATAAAGTTGTGGCGTTTAAAATAGAGGCATAGTGTGCTGTGGAAATTATCCTAAGCTAAAGGGTTAGCCATTATATTATGGTCAAACATTTGAAATTAATTTTGGGGATTTCGACTAGCATATTCTTTTAAACATACTGATACAATGATTTATTAGCTCTGTGAAATTGCACAAGGCACATAATAGAAAGCACAAATTATCAAATGAAGTTATCTATACTAACATTTGGAGTTGGAAGTTGGAGAAATGGTGATATTTTATGATGTTGTACCAAAAGTAGTTTACTATCCATCTATACATATATTTTTTTATCCTGAGAAATATTTGCCAAGAGCTAACATTTGTGCCGATCTGCCTCTATTTTGTATGTGGGTCGCCACCACAGCTTGGCTGATGACAAGTGATGTAGGTCTGTGCCCAGGAACCAAACTCGGCCGCTGAAGTGAAGTGCACTAAACTTAACCACTAGGCCATGGGTCAGCCCCTATCATCCATGTTTTTGCCTCAAAGAAACATATAAAGTATATATATTTCCTATTCAAAACACAAGCAGTTTTTTATTCTGGTTCCAGATAAGATGGAGTCAGCATATTCCACTCTGTCTCTCCCAGTGAAAGAAACCATAAAACTTGCCAAGATTGGATTTAGCAGCTATTTGAGGACTCTGAAAATAAATAGTAGTGGATGGATTGGAGAAGAATTCCAAGCAACACTGAACCAGCAGTGAGTTACCAAATCTTTTTCGACTGTTGTTCCAGGGCCTGAACACTATACAACGCAAAACACAAAAGTGTGTACTAGTGTACATAGGAGAAAACACCAGGAAAAGTCCTCTGTCTGGTTTAAAGAGCTGGAAAATGACCTTCTAAAGATCATGGGATGGAAGAAATCACAGAGATCACAGCAGACCACCTGGGCCAAAACTCTGAGGATGGGGAACTTTCTTTCCTGATTGGTGAAGCTATGGTCTAAGAGCTTGGGGCAAACCACTGTTGCTTTTTGTTCTCTCTCTGTAATTCTAATACTTGGCTATGGATGTGGATGTATTCATTGAAGTGTGTCACAGAGCCTGGTAACTAAAGCCCAGTTTTCAGACAGCGAACCAAAAAGAGGACCCCAAAGAATCCAAAAGTACTTGGAAGACTGTAGAGAGGGAAGTGTGTGAGAAGATGACCCCTAAAATTGTCTATGAACTCCTGGCCTTGTTCATGAACTGAATGGAAAAATAGAAAAATCTCAGCAAATAAATGGGAGATACAATGGAGAATTGAGTGGAAATATTACATATAAAATATACGATAGATAGAATGAAAAATACACTGGATGGACTCAGTAGCAAAATGGAAATGACAGAGTAAAGAGACAGTGAATTTGACAGATCAATAGAAATTATCCACTCTGAAAAACAGAGAGGAAAAAAAGTTTTAAAAAAAAAAGAAAAGATCCTTAGAGATCTATAGTAAATTAACAAAAGATTAAATATTTCTATAATATGAATTCCAGTATGAAAAGAGAAAGTAGGTGGTGCTTAAAAAATATTTACAAAATTAATGGTTGAAAATTTCCTAAATTTGGCAAAAGACATTAATTGACAGATTCATGAAACTCAGAGAATCTTAAACAAGGTAAATGCAAAGAATGCCATGATCAGATACATAATAATAAAACTGCTGAAAACTAAAACAAAGAAAACATCCCAAAAATAGTCAGAGTAAAATGACATACAACCTGCAAAGGAACAATCTGAATGATTGCATGTTTCTAATTAGACACCATGGTGGGCAGGAGAAAGTGGAACATTTTTGAAGTGCTGAAAGAAAATTCTATATCCAGTGGAATATTCTTTAGGAATGAAGGTAACATAAATGCATTTTCAGATAAAGAGAAACTAAGAGAATCCATTACCAGCAAATCTGTTCTCAAATGATTGCTGCTAAAAGTTTTTCAGACTTAAGAGAAATAATGCCAGACAGAAACATGGAAATGTGGCAATGAATGAAGAACAATAGAAATGTTAAATATTGGGGTAAATATAAGAGATTGTTTACCTTTGAGTTTTTTAATCATTTATTTGATGTTTGAAAGCAAAGATTACAGCACTGATTGAGGCCAGCCCAGTGGTACAGTAATTTAGTTCACACGCTCCACTTCAATGGCCCAGGATTTGCAGGTTTGGATCCTGAGCATGGACCTACACTCCACTCATCAAGCCATGCTGTGGAGGTGTCCCATATACAAAATAGAGGAAGATTGGCACAGATGTTTACTCAGTGGCAATCTTTCCCAGGCAAAAAGAGGAAGATTGGCAATAAATATTAGCTCAGGACCAATCTTCCTTGCCAAAACAAAAAAATTACAGCACTGACTGACTTCATTTTCAATGAGCATAGATGTGATATATAAGAAAACCATAATGCATAGGGGGTTGGATGATGGTAAGTTTTCTATACTTCTCCTGAAATGGTAAAATGTTGGTTCTAAGTAGGTTCTAGTAGTAATGTGAAATTTGAGTATGTATGTTGCAATCCTTGAAGCAACTACTAAGAAAAGAAAATTGTAGAAATAAAATCAAAATTATGTGAGATAACTAAAAGCATTTAACTAAAAAATACTCAAATAACCCAAAAGTAAGTAGGAAAAGGAGAAAAGTAATAACAATCAGAGAAAACAAAAAACAAATAAGAAAATTATGGAACTAATTCCAAACATTTCAATAATTAGATTAAACATAAATGATGTAAATGTAAATGATCTAAGCATATCAATAAAAAGATAAAGATTGTCAAAATGGATAAACAATGACCCAACTATATGTTGTCTGTAAGAAAGTTATTTCAAATAATGATATAACTTGTTTAAAATAAATGGAAGAATAAAGATATATTTTGCAAACACTAATCAAGACAAAGCTAGAGGGGCTAAGTTAACATCAGACAAAGCAGAGTAAGAGCAAAGGACCTTACCAGGGATGGGTGGGATATTGCAGATTCACCAAGAAGGTATAATAATTTGAAATATTTGTGTGCCTAAAAACAAAGCTTCAACATACATGAAGAAAAACCAACAAAACTAAAAGATTTCCACAAATCTACAGTTATAGAGACTTAAATATTTCTTTCTGAATAACACATAGAACTACTAAACATAAAATTGGTAAGGATAGAGAAGAAATGGATTCCATCAATCCAATGTATTTTATCAACATTTTTAGAACGTTCTACCCAACAACAGTAGAATACATTCTTTTTGAGAGCAGGTGGAATATTCACAGAATGCAATCATTTTTGACATATCCAATGTATTGATACACTATTGCTTATCCCCTAAAACAAAAGCAAAGAATGAGCCAGTCCTTGACTGACTCCAAAGTTAATCTCTTGACCTTCATTGTAAATGGCATGTGTTTATATAGCTTAAATACATGAGTCTATTGAATATATTAGTGGTTTAAGCTGGCTTGTTTTTAAGGGCCCCAAGTCCATTATGTTGAATCTTAAGATTCAATCAAGAAAAAAAAAAAAATGCACAAGCTCCAGAAGAAAAGGAGAAAGGAAAAGAGTAACAGAGAGAATTTCTTCAAATATCTAGTAGTCAGTTAAGTCACAGAACAATAACAGCATTCAGATCTGGACCCAAAGAGGATTTTTATAGGCTATAAGGTGATATTTCAGTCCACTTTGATAGCATCATTGTCCAGGATATAGGGATACCTTGTCAATCAAATTTACTCCATCTGCATAATATTCTGAGGTGCATATGCCTGAGGAACAATAATACAACGTCTTTATTGCTACATGCATACCTGATATTTTAATGCCTAACTCTTGCAGAAGCTGATCTGGTACACAGGCTTAGGTTGGAGATGTTATCAGGCACTTCTATCAGGTTTTTCCATGTCTTTGCAAATATTAGATCACCATGCTCAAATGCCCCGTTAGTAAGAGAGAACTCGAGTACTGCTATCAGTTATCAACACTGTATCTTTAGGCCTACATTTTGAAACATGTTTTTCACTGCCTGATAATAGTTGGACATATTTGTAGTTCAGTAATATAGTTACGCTTGATTTTTTATTAACATATCTGGTGAATTTATACATATATACTTCTTTTGAATGAAGTAAACATGAGTTTACAATGTTCTCTGGGTAAAGTTATAAAGAGATGCTTACAATCTGAACAGCTAGATCAATAGCATCCCTTATAGAATGCTATTAATAATAAGCCTTATTTCTTATATATTATATTTGCCTAGGTCATCACTTTATGAAGTCTCTGAAACGAGGGCTTTAGATATGCTCTGTTTTGCCTTTTAACTTTTTGTTTCCAAGTCATGGAAGCATAAATATTTTAGTTGGGAATTAAAATTTGACTGATGTTTCATTCAAACTTTGAAGGGAGCCCAAATAAATAAAAGATAATGTATGTTGAGAGGAATAGAGGGAGATAAATTTGGAAATATAAAGTGTGTCGAGGTAACAGAAGCGGTGTACTCGAGGCAGGGCACACCTGCTTGTACGTGCTGTTTGTGTGCATCTATTCCCAACAACTCCATGCGCAGTGATGCCACGTGGGCACATGATATCAGCAATGACAGAAGAATTTACAGAATGGAAAAATACAATAATGGTGAATCAGCCCCCCAAACCCTGCCTTAACCCCACAGTCAGTTTTCATGCCATCAGTACAGCTATCTTGCATTTTATACTTAACATCTTGAACTGTATTTGCTAGTCAGTGGATAAAATAGGAATTTTTTTTACTGCAGAAACTTAATCATAACTGCTTTAGAAAGAGTAATGTGGAAGCTTTTCTAAGGATGAATGAGGGTTGTTGAGAAATTAGAGGCAGAGGGCAGTGCAGTGGTTGTTGCAATATCCAAAATAGGGATTCATAAGGGATTCTGATGCTGGCCATAGGGGTATGGGATGAAGAGATTCACAAATATGTGTGTAGGTGAGTATTAAGGAAGGCCCATGGATTCACATCAAGGTTTAAAAAGTCTAAGTAGCTCTTGTCTTAACAGATACAGGAAAATTGAAAGGAAAGTAATATAATTCATTATGAAATAGACAGGGATACATAGATACAAAACTGCATGGGACAGAGTGGTTATTATATAATTTTTTTCCTTGAACTTCATTCCAGAAATCCTGGATTGGCTCAAATTATGCCCATATAAGTGGTTCACTGAGCACAGCACCAGAAGGAACCAAAAAAAAAACCCAACAAACAAACCCTAATCTTTCTCCAGAGGAAAATCAGAGAGTTAAAAAACGTAAGGCAAACAGAATCTCCAAAAATGTTTTCATATTCTTAGTACAAGTTAAAAAACCAAATGAAATTAAAATAATTATTTTGAAGATTGAGCCAAAATCCTTGCCTCACTTCTTCCTTCCAATAGACCAAAAGGAAAATTCAGGTTTCACTGTATGAACCTACATATGCTTTCACTTGTAATAGTTTTTATTCTGTTGAAATAGGCAGTTCTACAATAGACCTTTTCTCTTCTTTCCATTAAAATGTCAGATCATTGTACTCCAGCTTTAGCCTCTTCCAAAGACCCTTTTGCCAAGCTGTACCGCTCAAAATCAAATGTTTCAGGAAACATCTTTTGACCCTGTTCCAAAATTTGCAGCCATCTTCCCCAGAGGAGCCATGTTCCTATTTTGTGGTCAATAGATTAATGATCTTTCTATAGGATGTAGATATTTTGCTTCTGTGGATTTCTTAAACACAAAAGAACAGGTCACTGATGGTGAGTATGTACCACAGGGATCACACTGCTTTTATAACTTCAGGGAAGAAAAAAGCACATTGGGGAAAACCAGTAAAAAGAGAGCTCTTGGAAGCATTGTGCTTTATTGTAAATATCTCACTTAATTCCAGTGAGACAAAAGCCCTTGGACATGGGCAGACATTTATTACCTCTTTAATACTTTTGTTCAAATTCCTGAGAATAAAAATATCCACAATCACAATCATGTTTAAATCAATAATAATCAGATGGATAAAGGCAACTTTTTAAATTGAGATATCCTCGAAATACATCATGAACTAATTTACAAATGTCCACAGATATTGCCAGAATTCTTAAGGACAAAAATTGAAAAAGGTACAGGCATAGTTGGAGATTCACTCTTTTATGATTGTAATCCATCTCAGCTACAATTTAACATTCAAAATATGTGCTGATAACTTCCCATACAATATCTCAGTCATCTTCAGTATAGTTAGAAATTTCGTCACATAAAAAGCAAATTCATAAACTTCCAACAAATTTGGTTGAAGAGCAAATATCTTACTTTTGTGAATGTTGTAACAAATCATGGCTGCTTGCCAACTGTGATATGTATTTACACACCCACTGCAAAGATAAAACATTTTTATTTAAAACAAATCTGTTGTATGATTAACATGTACATTGTATCCAGAGCACAGAAGTGGGCAAAGAGGAAATGAAAATCAATGAGTTAAAACACTCACACTCAAGGGACTCAGAGTCTAATGAGGAGGCTGATGAATATGCATACATTACAGTTACATGATTTCATAACTGTATGGAGGATCAGTGTTAGAAAAATAAGCCAAGATAAGAATAAGACATTCCTGATTTGCCAGCAGATGATCATACCTGATGAAGGTCAAGCATGAAGCAGACATCTTGCAACATACTTTGGATTGCATTATTGGAATCCAATTGAATTGAATTGAATTGAATTGAATGTATACATTCAATTCAATGTCAGTCAGCCTTGAATAAATAGCCATTATTAAAACAGGTATATTAATTTCTGCTAGTTATATAATGAACGTTATTTGAATAGTCACATATGAGTATGATTTTTGCTTATAGTTAAACACATCTGCTTTTGAGGCACTGATATATTTAAATAAATGTTGATGAATAAATGCCATAGAAGTTTCTTCATATGGTAAGTTTAAAATACAATGAATATAACATAATATTTTTTGCAGAGTGGGGCCATTTTGTTCAGGGTAATGTCTAAAAAAATTAATATACACTGAAATTTCTCAAAAAATATTTTGAATCATGTAGGCAAACTGATAAGCCTCAACTGGAAATAAAATGCATACAATACATTGACACTACCATTTGTTAGAGTGGCCAAAGCTGCAGCATGGACTCATTAGCTGGTTCATTAAACCTGAGATCAACTTTATGTTTATTTAAGATAAATATATAAATATATAAATTTTATAAGGTAAATATTTCTAAATGCGCTTTTTTGTGAATATGTTTGGGAAACACTATTCTAATCACGCATAGGACTGTTAATAAACAATTTTAGGGTCTCAGTACACTAAAACAAATGCTTTGCAAGGTAGGTCCATTCACTGAGAGAAGGATAAATTAGATCCAGAGGTGTCTTAGAAAGGAAGACGATATTTGGCTGTACAAAAGATCTACGTCTGTTATTGAAAATGATTTTATGAATAAAACTGACATTTTGATCACTCTCTGCCTTCCCTTTGCTTCTTATTCGTTCTCTAGAGGAAATCATTGAGTTAATATCTTTAAATATCATCTTTTTCCCAATGACTCCTGGCTGCCAATCTCCAGCTGTTTTCTCTCCAGAACTCTAGATTCATTATCCAACTGTAACAGAAAGGTAATAGATATATATGATATTTATATGAAAGGTGATAACAACATATTATATAAACATAATATATTAATATAATATATAAAGTGTGCAAAATTTATTATACAATAATATATAAAACATAGGGTACAACTGTAGTGCATACAAAAGCAAATTTAAAAAACAATTTCTTCCAAAGAATAAACACAACTTTTTCTTCAAAATTCCCTATCTCAATTAAATAAATCTCAGTTACTCCAATTGCTTAGGACAAATATTCATTCTTGACTCTATTTTCCCTCTCCTATCCTATCACCAGTGTAAGGAATCTATCAAAATTCCTATGGGAGGGTTCCTTGAAATATATGTAAGCTCCAACAATTGCCAGTACCTCCAATGCTATACTCTAATCCAAGCCACTGGCTTTTCTTCTCAGGATCATTTGAATAAACTGCTAGTCGATATCTCCATTTCCATCCTTGCCTCCTAACAATTTATTCCACATGGAAGTCAAAGTGATCTATAGTCTTTAAACTCTTCAAAAGTTTGCAACTCAGTCTGCATCAACATGAACGTCCTCACCACAGTGTACAAATCTTTGCATTATTTGGTTCCTTGCTTTTTCTGCTACCTTCTGTTTCATCGCTTTTACCCACGTTCCTTCAGTTGTATACCTATCAGTTGAACTGCTGATTTTTTTTAACATATATGGTGCTGATTCACATACGTTGTCCTTGTTGATCAATGACACTCTTGTCATTGATAGCTGTGTGACATTTCTTCTGTACTTTTATGTCTATGATTAAATGCCATCTTCTCTGTGATAACTTTTGTAACCACATTGTACAAAATATAGATGCCTTGCCAATTTTCTTTATCTTTGTTTTACTTTTCCTCATAATATTTATTAATATAAGACATCTATTTGTTAGGTCTTCCCCTCCCACAATTTTAAAATGCCAAATCTTTCAAAGTAAGAACAATGTCTCATCACAGATAAATTGTCTCAAAACGAATCTATCACATAATAAGTGTTTAATGAGTATGATTAAATAAATGAATAAATGATTGAGGATGAGATGGCATTTTTATCAGAATCCTTCAAACACTACTATCCCCTAAGTAATTCTTGAAAATACCCTACTTGACCTTCCCTATTACCATAGACCAAGTTCACTCCCTCAGAACCTCTCGGACGTACTATCACAGTGGTATTCTTACTGGCTTCTCAGTTGGCATCTTTGGCTTATGAAATCCAACTTCACACTGAATGAACTGATAAATGGATGGATCAAGCAATCAAAGAATGCACCTGCAATGGAATTCTGTCAAAATGTTAGCCATTTACTAATTAAAGTCTTCCCATAGTTATATATTAAATATGAATTGATAAGTAAGATCTCTTTATTTTTGTGATTCTTCCTGACCTGGCTACTATGAAAGTTTCTAGTCTTTTCATTTTATAATATGCATACTCTTTCTCTATGTGCTAACAAAATGTAATTGCTTGTTTCTATGCTGCTTCATGTAGTTTATCTTTGCCTCCATTTATCTTTTTGCTATAATTTTCCATTCATTCTTCAGGTCTCAGATTATATTGCATCTAAGGAATCTTTCCACTTTTATTCTCAAATAACTAAAATTATATGTATTGAACAACACTGTGTGCTAGGCACTGAGTTGGCTATGTTCCACATAATAAATAATCCTAAGAAAGGATGTTGCTATTTTATTGAAAGTCAAGGCACAGATAAGCAAGATCAAAGTTACAGAGCATAGATTATCAAACTCAAGTGTTCCTGATTCCAAAAGTATTTTGTTCTTTTCAATACACAGCGTGACTCTATGAAATTTGCTGTACACTGCAGCTTTTATAAAACATAGTTTTATTCTTTATTTGATTGAGTATTCACAGCAACATAGAGTAGATAGAAAAGGTTTTAAAATGGACTTCAGCATCTCAGAGACAGAGATAAATATTTATATTAGCTTACAAAATTCTTCTCATAAAGATATAAAGATAGTCCTTAAAAGAAAAACCATGAATTCTTTAGTAAAGAAGAGCAATAAGAAAGAATCGGTATGCACATGATATTAAAGTAAACACCTTGAAGAATAAGAGAAAGTATAGTGATTTCTTTATAAAATATTAAAGACATTCTGGCTGTCACAAAAATATGTTGTGACGTTTGTTTTCAATCCAATCTGTGGCTCCATGGCAGTCATTTAAAATAGCTGGGAAATTCCCCTGGAAACGAAATGGCAAATGAAATTTTCATTTTAATATTGCTCAGGAGTAGCCAAAATTAGATTGCTAATTATAGAATCACTAATTAGAAAAAAAGCATCTCTATACATAAAACATTTTTTTTAACAGAAAGGCGATGCACATTTTCATTTAGAGATAAGCATTATGTAGAATATGATCCTAACTGCAGTTTTCTAATTTCTCTAAAGCCACATAGAATTGCTCAAAAAAAAAAAAAAAAAGGATAGGAAAGTGTTATTTGGCTTAAGTATTCTCCTGTTTAGTAGAAGAAGCATCATACTAGCTCTCTGCATATTGAAATTCCTCTCCCCTGGTGGAAATCACTTAAATCCCTGGAAAAAGTACATTTCAATTTTGGGGTTTTATAATTAGCTTTGCATTATATACACATTTTCAGTAATCAAATTCTAACTTGTGGTACAGAACATCAATTTGTTTAGAAAGCATTGTTTATAGTGAATATATCCCTTTAGGCAATGCATAACTTGAACGACATACCCAAACAGGCAAGAATAGCCTGTAGGGAAATTTAAAGCTTTATTGTTCTTACAATCATGACATTATAATACCATGCTTTGTGCAATACTGATTTATAATTTATGTTATCTCTGACTATTTTTTAAGCTTTAATTGAGAGTGAACACTTGGGATAATGTTAAACTTATTTTAAACGTGTATTAAAAGCAGCTGCACTATTTATAAAGTATATTGATAATAATTTTGCCTCAAGCTGTGTTAACTATTAATCTTAACTCCATGCGTTTACTTTGAGAAAAGCATATTCCATATGTATAGCATTTATCTAAAATTGCAAAATAAATGAGTAAAAATGAATACATGCATCAGCAATATCCCAAACTATCAACCATAGGAAACTATTATTTCAATGCCATTTCAAAGAGACCACTTATTGAAAGACTATGAGAGAAAATGCCAGCTAAAACTTGAAATATAAAATATAGCTCTAGGAGGAGCTGTGTGTCTATATAGGAGAGCATGGGGAGTTAGTTTCCTTTCATTATTATTTAACAAAGAAAAAAACTAAAGAAAGAAATCTCCAAGTTGTTGAAAATAACAATTTTTTCATTTTACTTTATCTGCAAAGTGTAGTTAAATTATCATCCTTATACCTTAGGAAAACTAAGATTTTAGAAAAGGTGTTAAAATGTATAAGTTGTTACTAAAATTATATTTTATTTTTATTCTGATTTATGTTCAAATTATAATATATACAGAGATTTATTTGGATATTCCATTAGCAGGCAGATGACCCTGAAGTTAATTACCTGAGGATCTAAATCTTTCGATTTCTTATCTTGTTTTAATATTTACTATATTTGTGACATACAAAATTTTTTTCCCAACACACTTTATGTCAGATGAATATACGCTTTAATTTTTAATCAAGTAATGCAAACCGTTATCAAAAGAACACATTTAGTAGCATATCTTATAAAGTTTATGATTGACAGACATGATCATGAAACTCTGATAATCCATCATCAATAAGAGGACCTTGTCTGCAAATGGCATTTGATTCAAATAAAAGAAATGATGCCCCAACATTGTGTAGAAGGAAAATTCCTTTTTTTTCCTGTGGGAAAAGGCCATAAAGTCGTATTTTAGAAATGTTAAGTGTATGTATAAATCTGGGAATTCACTATAAATTGTGGATGTGTTTTGCAAATGTACAAAACAGTTTCAGCATCTTAAAAAAATGTTTCTTTTTTTTTGTGTTTAGCTTTGCATAGCTTTTATCAATTTGCTTAAGATCACAGCAATGTGAACCATTTTCTATTGGCATCAAAATTATCCACAATAATTAGTACTGGATGAGAGTGACCTTCCTCCCATTCTTGAGAGAGGTGAACTATTGCCCTTGGCATTTAACAGATATCAAATTAACCAGCTGTGATATTGTAAAAATATTCAGTCAAGTATTTAATTTATAAGCATCTATTGAGTAACTACCAAGTTTTAGATATCTTTGATTCATAGTTTAATTAGGCACATTTTCTATCTGATCTGCCTGTGCCCATGTCTACTGACACAAGAACACATACAATCAAATAATCACTGAGCCAACTCTTAATCTAATTATTTTGTTAATGTCTATAGAATTCATAAAATACATGAATAATGTAAGATTTTAGAACTTTAAATGCGTTAATATGCGATTTTTGGTTTTTATCACTTTCTCCCTTTCCTAATAAAAATATATGTGAATTTCTCCTGTTTGGGTGTGATCTTGTTACAATTGGTCTAGCCCTAGAGAGACCCGAAATTTACTATAGGAGCTTCTTGTTCTTTGAAGAGATATAGACGGGTATACATAATGTATGATTGCAATTTTGAAGATTTGAAGGATTTTAAAACTCAAAGATAAAACTACTAAAGAATTCACAAAATAAAAGATAGTCACTTTAAAGCAGTTTATTCAAGAGTAAGATGATTTTTTAAAATACAATGTATTAGGTACTCAAAATGTGCCAGGAACTCTAGTGGCTGCTTTGTATATTCTATTATCAAAACTATCTTGGAGTATATTACTATCCCCTCTTTACATGTAATGTTACATAACCTATACAAAACTGTATGGCCAGTAACTGACCTAAGTAAGTGGGTTTTGGACAAGGTTTATTTGACTCCAAATGTTTTCTTATTTTCTGAAGTAACACTGATCATTTACAAACATGTATTTTTGAAAATGCTAAAATAATTTGGTTCTAATTAAAGTATCAATTCATCTTCGATAAAGTTTCACTATTTCATATATTTAGCATTTATATACTAAATAGCTGCATCCTCTAACATACTGTGCAAGGTATTAAGGGCACCGCAGTGAGCAAAACAGAATTTGTTACTGCCCTTATAGGTCTTATGTTCTATTGAGAAAAGCAGGAACAAAGAATGAATGTATAATTATTTGTTTTTAGTGATTATGTTAAGTAGTAGAATGGGGAAGTATGTAGTGCCATAAGCATTTATAAAACAGTGACCTGACTGGTCCATTAAATCAAGGGATAGTTTCCTGATTAAGAAATAATTAATGTGCAATCTAAATTATAAGATATAAAAGGGTGACAGGATATTTTAGATAGATGTGATAGACAGAATAATGGCTCCCCCTAAACTCACATGCCTTAATCCCGGGAGCCTCTGAATGTATTACGCCACATGGCAAATTTTTGCAGCCGTAATTGCATTAAGGATCTTGAGATGGGGAGGTTGTACTGGAGTATCTGAGTGGGCCTAACATAATTACAAGTATGCTTCTAAATGAGAGAGAGAAACAGGAAAGTCAGAGTCAGAGAAGGTGATATAGCAATGAAAGCAGAGTTCAGAGTCTGAGAGATTTTTGAAGATGCTACACTGCTCACTTTGAAGATGAATGAAAGGTTTACAACCCAAGGAATTCAGGTGGTCTTGAGAAGCTAAACAGGAGAAGAAGTGAATTCTCCCCTAGAGCCTCCAGGAGGAAGACAGCTCTGTCAACTCTTTAATTTCAGCCCAGTAAAACCCAGTTTGGGCTTCTGATCTCCAGAATTTTAAATTAATAAATAAATTTGTGTTGTTTCAAGGCACTATGTGCTAATTCTACAGCAGCAATAGAAGGTACACGGCAGAAAAAACAAACGCATAAAGTCCAAGGTGGGAATGACCATGCCATGTTCACATAAATACAGTTTACCTCTTAAAAAATAGAGAAAGTATTTAAATCCTTTTAAATCAGATCTTTGTAAAGTTCTTTACTTCATTTTCTTGAATATCATAATACGATTCTCAGATGTGCCCTGTATCTGACAAACGACCAATGACTTCAGTACAAATGGTGCCTTTGTTTGCTAGGGCTGCTATAATAAAACACCATAGACTGAGTGGCTTAAACAACAGAAATTTATTTTTTCAGAGTTCTGGAGGCTAGGATTCCAAGATCACGGTGTCAGAGGATTGGTTTCTTCTGATACTTCCGTCCGTGGCCTGTAGATGAAGGCCAAGCCAAGAGGAAGAGTTGAAGGCCCACCCCTTCACATGATGGTCCCTGTGTCTACATGCAACCCCAAGGTTTCCCTGGGTCCTAATTTTCTCTTCTGCTAAGGATATGAGTGAAAGTGGATTAGAGCCCACCCTAATGGCTTCATTCTAACAATTACCTCTTTACAACCTTATCTCCAAATACAGTCACATTCTGAGGTACTGGCAGTTAGGGCTTCAAAATAATAGTTTTGGGAAGGACACAATTCAGTCCATAACAAATGGTTACAGAACATCCTCCACCACTCCTGCCATGGCAGACACTATTAATAATTTCTTCAAATTTCTGACATAAAAGATGATCACCCTCTAACATCCATTAAAGTTAGCAGTGGTCATACAAGTTACTCTGACCAAAGAGATGTGAGAGGAAGTGACACTGGAAGTATTTACACACCAGTGCCTGATTCTTTGTGCACTCTTCCTCCTGCTGCCTTAACCAGTGAGATTCTCAATGGTGGAGCCTCTGTCAGCCCAGAAGCTAGGCAGAGGATAAGGGAAGTCAAAGCCTCATGCATGTGCAACAGAGATGGGGCATTCTCACTTCTTTTTAAAGCACTGATACATTTTCATTGTTTTTCACTGCAACACAGCCTAGTCCCTGGGACTAATAGAGCTGCCATTGCTATTCTGGCTACTCCTGGGATTTTTATGTTCTCGTTCTCTTGTCCCTAATTGTATGTTATATTCCATGCATGTCATAATTTCCTTTATGCTTTTTTCTTGTGCCTTAGTATACATTTGCACTTAAAGCAAACTTTCCTTTTACTCTGTTTATCTAACTAGAGCAAATGATTTGTGTTTTCCTTTCCGTCATTGTGAGTTTTTATCGTTTGCTGGAGCCTCTTGTTTTGAGTAATATACCACGTAATTTTCACTCTGATCACTTTAGGACTGCAGCCATTACTGGTGCAGCAAATATCAATGAATCTAGATGTTTTATGAAGTTTGATAAATTTTGATATCTTCTTTCAGTATATTGAAAAGGTTTCTTTTATCCTGTGGAACACTCATTTTAAAGAAGGAAAATCTTTATTTTGAGGGTTCCATTAAAAAAAGTTGACCAAAACACTGCCTTCAAATGGGAAAGGCCTTATTTTTTGGCAGAGTAAGTATATTTAGGAAGGACACATATTCACACTAAGACACTAGAAGAGCTAAATATAAAAGCAAAAAGGAAACGTGCTCCATCAGAGGGGAAGCCATATTCTAAGGACAGAGTAACTGAAACAGTATTGAATGAAGAAGGGAAAGTCCAGTCATTTACATGGCTTACTATAGTAGCATTTCTATTTGTGCAGTGGTGGGGAAGGGAAAGGGAGAGGTGGGGAGAAAAAGGGAGAGAAGAAGAGAGGTATGTTTGGGTATGTTTATTACAAAAGTAGTTTTCAAAATAAGGGATGCATATCATCCTTTCATACGCAAGGCAAGGTTTTTTGACCTGTCATTTCCAATCTCATGAAGACTTGTCTTCTTAAATTATTGATTCCTTAAAAGTTAATAATATGATTTTTCAGCTTACCTTGTATATAAGAGAGGCCATATGTCACAATTCTGGGCATTGAGATATAAAATTAATTTCTTCTTTCTCTTCCTCCGTCTTACTATGTGGATCATGAATGTGAAGCTTAGAGAGTGAAGAGTCATCTGCAAACGACAAAAACACACAAAGTTAATAACTGACCACTAATGGCAAAAGAGAAATAGTGTCTTTGTGTGCATGTCCACATTTTTTCCTGGAATGATAAAGAGGAGGAATAGACAGTAGTTATACCTAGATAGTAGAACTGAAAGGCTAGTATGAAAGAGTAGCTTGTTTTATACTGTACATTTGAGCTGTCACGTTTTTGTACATATTCCTGTTTAAATATACACAAATTAAATTTAAAGTAATTGTTGTAAAGTAAAAGTTTATATACATAAAATTATATATATATACACATATGTATGTATACATATATATAATTTTACTTTAAATAATTTATTTTACTTCCTTCCTTTCTTCTTAGGGGAGAAAATTGGGTCACTCTAAGAGAAAGAAACCCAGATAGGCATTAGACATGTCATTAGCAACATTCAAAGTGAAAAGTAATAGAGCAACATCTATGTGATACTCAAGGAACAAAGTATGAGGCAAGAATTTATATACAGCTCACCTGTTCTTTAATTAGTCAAGGCTATGGAAAAGTTTTAGGAATGTAAGAACTCAGATAATATCATGCTAATAAAACCATACCCTTTCCAGGAAACTAAAATATGTATAAGAAATCCATCTACCTAAGAAATGACTACAGAAACTTCTGGAAAGAGACTGAGCATTAAAAATGATTAACTGTAGATCTAAAATTAAGACAAAAGAGAACTTAATGCTTGATTATCGTTACACTTATTCTAATGTTAAATTCCTGGATGATGTTGATAAAAATAAAACCAAGAAATAGTTAAAAGAGAAGACATGGGTAAAGAGAAGAGTAATATAAGTTTCTTGATTGACTCATAAGGAAGAGTTGAGTTTTAAATAGCATCATGTAAAATTTTTAAATTTTTGAGCAAGTGTAAATATATGTAACAGTACATAAATAAATGCTAGAGAAGACACTGCTATGGAGTAAAATTAGATGCTGGAAGAGAGTAGGACAGGGGGTAGGAAGATGTTACAAGATAATTTTAATAATATTCTAATAGATAACCAGTAAACACAGTGTAAGATTGAAACCTACTGTATACTTAATTCGTCTATCAAATTGGTTAGCAAAGTAAAATTCAACTGTATTTTGGATACAAGACACAGACAAACATGATCAGAAGGATTAAAAATAACTTGATGAGGGGTTTGCCCCATGGTGTAGTGGTTAAGTGTGGGGCACTCTGCTTTGGCAGCCTGGGTTCCTGGCTTCAGATTCCGACCTACACAGACCTACATCACTTGTCAGCCATGCTGTGCTAGTGACCCACATATAAAATGGAGGAAGTTTGGCACAGATGTTAGCTCAGGGATAATCTTCCTCAGTAAAAAAAACACAAAAAACAAAAAACAACTAGATGAATAAAAGAATACCACACGAAGTCAAACGAAAAAAATCAATCATGATCGTAATAGCCTACAAAAGTACAATTCTCATCAAAAGTTCTGAGAGAAAGAATCTATAGGCCTCAATGTACAATAGAATTATAATAGTAATCAACAACTATGCACAAAAAAATTCAGTAGGAATCTTTGTAAAGCAAAAACTACAGGATATGAAATATGGAAAGGCACATAATAATCGGAGATGATATTCCTCTTTCAGTCCAAGACAGATCATGTATATAAAAATATCATATGTGTATGGGAGGTCTAAACATCATAAGATGGAGAGGTAAAAAATATATGCCAAACCCTGTAATCATAAAAAATATAACTTTGTTTCAACCATGTAAAACATTTATAAGAATGGACCCTATAAAAAGTCTCAAAAAAATTCTGACACATTTATAAAAATGTTCATATAACATTCTTCTATCAGAATGAAATAAAACTAGAAATGCACATGAACTTAAAACAAAATATTTCACCTTGATGTTGAAATCATGATTTATTTTCTTTTAAAATAAACAACTCTCAGGTCAAAATAATTCAAAATAATTTTGAAAATTTTCTAGAACATAATTAAAGTTAAAAAACATATATTCAAATATCTGATATAACAGACAGTTTTAGGAGTACTCATAGTATTCAAATTCATAGTATTCAAATACCTACATTAATAAAAAGAATGAATGAATTAGATACCCAAATACAAAGCTAGAAAATGCCAACCAAATTAGTAAGAAAAAATAGCAAAGGAAATAATTCAAGAATAAGAAAGCAGTAACTAATGAGTTAGAAAACAGAGATAAATTAGAAACAATAACTAAATGGATGTATACTATTTGGTTGTCCAAAAAATAAAATCAACAGGAGCTGGCCCTGTTGCCTAGTGGTTAAAGTTCCACATGCTCCTCTTCAGTAGCTGAGTCTGTAGGTTCGGATCCCAGGTGCAGACCTACTCCACTCACCCACTCATCAGCCATGCTGTGGAGGCATCCCATAAACAAAGTGGAGGAAGATTGGCATTGATGTTAGCTCAGGGTGAATCTTCCTGACAAAAAAGGGAAAAAAAATCAACATTAGAAACAAACCATTAGTTAATCTAGTCCAGGAAAAAAGGGAGAGTTCTGGTTATTTGCATACAATTGCTGAGCCCCATGCTCCACTTTGTTGTATTCTGTTCTGTAGTACTGTGAGTCTGAAAACTACATAGCCAGGACTACTTGGCACTTAGTTTCTTAATAGGTTCAGACTAGAGTTCAGAAGGTGATTGGAAGAGAAACTTCCTGCTTTGGGTTCCAAAAGTGTGTCTGTCGCTGGCAGCTTCAGTTTGTTATTGTAATATCAGGGTGCAGGATTCTAGATCTGCTCAAACCAATGCCTGTTTGGAAGATCAAGAACTGAATCTGAGAAAGACAAATCAGAAAAATAGAAACTAAAGACCAAACTTGCATATGATTATTGGTTCAATAATATAAATAGGAAACGCAAGCAAACAGTATAATAAAATATTTTTTACTGCAAATATCAACTGTTGGAAGAGAAAAATTAAAGAGAAACCTCATTATGAACAAGACAAAATGCCTAGGGAAAAAGAACTGTGCTAAACCTAACGACACACAGTCTTCTTGTATACAAGGCTCAGTTAAAGGAAAACTTCTTGCCAAGTAAAATTATATGTTTGATGAAATACAGATAAAATGATAGGATTTTGTGTCTGAAACTATGAAAATTGATTTTAATTTTTTTCTAGAAAAGTATATAAGGTCAAAGCAACTAGGCAAACTCTCAAAAAGAAGAGCAATGATTATGGTGAGGCAGAAGGAGACTAGCGCAAACAAAAACTAAAAACATAGCATAAATATTTTATAAATAAAGCAATATGATATTGACACATAATAGATTGCCAAAAAATCATAACAGTCTATATCCAGAAATAGACTAAACAGTTTATGATAAACTGTTATTTCAAATTATTGGGGAAAACAATATTTTTTCTTTTGTTTTTTTGTTTTTTGGGGGTTTTTTTGAGGGAGATTAGCTCTCAGCTAACTACTGCCAGTCCTCCTCTTTTTGCTGAGGAAGCCTGGCTCTGAGCTAACATCCGTGCCCATCTTCCTCTAGTTTATACGTGGGACGCCTACCACAGCATGGCTGCCAAGCAGTGCCATGTCTGCACCCGGGATCCAAACCAGCGAACCCCGGGCCACTGAGAAGCGGAAGGTGCGAACTTAACCGCTGCGCCACTGGGCTGGCCCCGAAAACAATATTTTTAGTAAAGAATTTTGGGACAATGAGTACTAGTCGCTTAGGAAAAATAAAATTTGGAATTGTACATCATAAATCACACCATAAACACTAAGTGGTTGGAGATCCAAAGGTAAAAGAGAAGAACAATATCAAAATGAACAAGATCTAGAAGGAAAAATGAGTGAATTCGTTTATATACTGGAAATGGAGGAAGTTTTCCAACTAGGATTCAAAATCCGTAAGAATTAAGTAAAGGATTGATAACTGCAACTACAGAAGCATTAAGTTGCAATGTATTACATATATGCACATTATATTTTATGCATATACGTATGTATATATGTAATGTATTATGTTTGAATATAGTTATTGATACCCATCTATCTACCAATAATCCTAAATTAAAGACTGAGTAGGGGTGTCCCAGTAACATGATGGTTAACTTCACATGCTCTGCTTCGGCAGCCCAGGGTTCACAGGTTCAGATCCCGGGCATGGACCTAGCTCTGCTCATCAAGCCACACTGTGGTGGCATCCCATATAAAACAGAGGAAGATTGGCACAGATGTTAGCTCAGGGACAATCTTCCTCAAACAAAAAGAGGAAAATTGGCAACAGATAGCTCAGGGCCAATCTTCCTCACAAAAAAACCCAAACAAAACAAAACAAAACAAAACAAAAAGACTGAGTAAAGATAGCTTTAAAATACTTGTAAAGAGAATGACCTGTATCTATGTTACCATCACCTAATCATCTTTTCCTTTTTCATAAGTAAAAGTTCAATACAAAATCTTACTTAAATACTTCAGATAAAAATTTATACAATTTGTTGAAAAGAAATCATAAATTAAATTCTTGGAACTCTACTCATTAGTTCCTCATTTATAAATTTTGGAACAATAATGATCATATTTATCTGGTGACATTCTTAGATAGAAGCATCATTTTGTCCCTTGTTTCTCTGGGGAAAGTACCCTCCTTCTTGGACCTGCCCCTATTTCCCACTCCTCTCCATCGTATCTGAAGGAGCTTCCTTCTGGTCCAGGCAATGTTCACCAAACATACTGGAAAGGGAATTGAGCAAGAGAAGTCTGTCTTTGACTGTCTGTGTCTAAGCTGTAAAGCTTAAAACCTTTCAGTGGACACGTTTCCTGACATTGAGACACGAGAAATGTATAAAACTAGAATGCAGAAAAGAAATACAAATAGAGGAAGAAGGAGAGGAAGAGAGAGTTCTTGGTTCACAAACTGGCCCCTGTGCAGGCTGGGTAAGGAGAGATGGAAGAGAGAGGCAGAGCACTCCAGATTGGTAGGTGGCAGTGTAAATAAGCAAGGCAACTTACATGGCAGGCAGCAAGAGGAGCAGATCTCTGCACCCTCTGGCCAGAATCTTAAAAGTTTCTATAGAGGCCTTAAGTGGGTTAGGTCCCCATAGAGTCAGATGGTTTCAACAACACATTCCTGTCTCAAGATTGTCCTTGAAACAGCTACAGCTATGGGAATGGAGTGCGAACGTACATTCCAAGGACGGGGGAGTGGTTAAGGAGCCTCTAATTGCCTGGGTCCAGCTCCTGGGTCACCTGTAGTCATCTCCTCTCAATGACCGCCTCCAACAAGAGCGCACACATAGGAAGGAGCAGGAAGGACAGAGAGTGAGAGTTTTTAAGTTGTTGTCCGTATTTGTTCCACAACCACACTTTTGTCCACTAAGTTCCAAATGTCAGCTGAGGACCTTTATAATAAATTCCTCTAAATACTTAGGCTAGTATAGATTAATATGTCTGTCATGTACAATTAAAGATGCCCTTACTTATTCACTTATTGTAGAGATCAAATGATTTAAAGTAAATGAAAGCACCTCATAAACTATAAAGCTCTATACAAATACATGGTATTATTATCATAATGACATAATGCTTTCCTAATATTGACTCAGTACTTATGAGTGTCTTTCTCACCTTTATTCAGAGATTTTTAATGACTAATAAAATTCAATTAGCAGTGAAAAGACACAATGATATTACTTAGCGAATTTTCAGATCCAAGGAAAAAGTACAGCTATGAATGGATTTGCAACCAGAGAATTTCACTGTAGGACTCTATTAATAAAAGTGAAATTTAGAATTATGTATTATCTCAGTGATTACAGACAGAGCTATGAAAATGAACACTCTTGATGACCATGCAGAAACCCAGACCATTTTAAATAAATTATCACGCATTTTAAAACATCATGCTAAGAAAAAGGAACATTTTGAAGCCAATAAAGGACAGTAAAGAACATCTTGCAAAGACAGAGAATACAGTGTGCTGTAGATGACTTTGGGAAGCTTATTTAACAACAGTTTCACAGGCAAGCAATATTTGATGTATTTTTTTAAATGTTAATTTTTTCTGTTACCTTAGAAGAAACATAAAATATTTATATTCCAACAAAATATGCACATTCTTGACTGCTTAAATTCCATAATGCAAATGGAATTTACCATGTCTTAAAAATTCTATGCCTTCTAGTTTTTCTCCTTTATACCCGATTCCTACTTCTTTTTCAAGGATTGATAATCTGTTCCTTTTTTCTTACAAACTCTAACTCCTCCAACCAAAAACAAAAAAGCTTATAAATACTCTATTTCTCTAAAAAGAGAAATTTCACATAATCATAAAAAAAAGAATAAGGCATGTAACATTTGTAAAATGTGATTTCTACTTTAATTCCTCATATTTTATTCCAGGGAGTAAATCATTGCAGTAATATCAATGTGTTTGTGGTTTTGAGTTCATTGCATGCTATCTTCCATTTCTCCCAATGTTATCTACTTAAGATAATTGATGAAGTTTTTATTTAAAGACATTCTGGACCTATGCTATTTTAATAGATTATTTTAGAAAAATCACCTCTTCTTGTTAACACTCTTAAACAGTGTTCCTGATGGTGGTTCATTGAATCAAATCTACAGAATTTCTTTTCTGCAAATTATATGACTATAACATGCTTTAGAGGGAGCCTGAGTGAAAAATGGAAAAAGAATCAGATTGAGCTCTATGTATTCGAAAGGGCAATGGATCCAGTAAGACAGGAAGCAATTATATTCTGAGATTCCCCAGTTAGAGAGAAAATAAGTTCCCTTTTTTCTTAAAAAAATGTTTGAGTGGAATTTCACTCAACTGCTAACAAAAATGAATTGACAAGGACTACTGTTACTAACGTTTATGGAGTTCTTATTATATGATAGATGCTAATATAGATACTATTTTAAGGAGTACCCTTCCAAACTTTGCCATTACCTTAGATTATCTGGGGAGTTCATTCCAGTTTGATTTTTGAAATCATTCCTTTCATACTGTGATATATCTTTGTGACTCATCCTCCAAAATACAACATAAAATAATAATGCATAATCACCTAGATCACAGCTTAAAAGTAACATTTTTTTCCATTTCTTTCCATTCCAATCTTCCCTGATGTTCCAACAAAGCTGTTTTTCAGGACAATGAGTAGTTTTTCTACAAGTTTTTTATTTCACCTTGTTTCTCTTTAGACCGTTCCTAAGATGACATTATTACAATTTGTTTTCCTTTTAGGCTTAATGGTTAATATTCACTTTCAAAAGCTTAATTAGTGGTTTCCTATTTCAAGTTCTAGTTCTAAGGTCTTTTCATCTTCTGTTTTTTCCTTAGTTTTTAAATCCAGATTGTTTTTTTCATTTTATTCTTGATTTTCACAGAAATGTTACTCAAGCTACTCCCCGATTCCTTCCTCCAAATATAATTTGCCTCTATAATAAAAGTCTCCTTTTTATATACATTTGTTAATAAAATCTACCATTAATCTATTATTGAATCTTGGTTTGGGTCATTAAATTATGTAATCATATTCAAGACATCTAATGAATAAATGTGTTACTTTGAAAAAAGTAGTGTAAGTAAACTGCGGGCTTGCTATCAAGCCCCTCTGAAAGGCTAGTTACTTAAAACATACAAATGGAAGTAAAAAAATACAATCAAATGATCACTTTCTTGAAAACTGGAATAATTATAGATTTTCCACAAATTTGAGGTTTGAGTTTAAACCTCAAATTTTAAAAGTAAAATTCAGCAGGGGCTGGCCCCGTGGCCGAGTGGTTAAGTTCGCGCGCTCCGCTGCAGGTGGCCCAGTGTTTCGTTAGTTCGAATCCTGGGCGCGGACATGGCACTGCTCATCAGACCACGCTGAGGCAGCATCCCACATGCCACAACTAGAAGAACCCACAACGAAGAATACACAACTATGAACCGGGGGGCTTTGGGGAGAAAAAGGAAAAAATAAAATCTAAAAAAAAATAAAAAAAAAAAAGTAAAATTCAGCAGACAATCATTAGACTTTGATTGAATTTAGGTAATGTTTGTAGGTATTAAAACAGAAATTACATCTTCTATATGGAAACAAATCTGGGAAGTATATAGAGTTGGAGCATATGAGAGAAAATAACAGAGCAACTGCAAAATCATAATAGATCAAGCATGGGTTGGAGACACATGTTGGACTAATAATTGGAAGTCAAATTCTTATGTGGTAGTATGCTACACTAGAAAAGAGAAATTGGTAAATTTTCTTAAAATGTGAATTATAGTTACAGACAAAATTAACTATATAATTTCTGGGGCCCAGGGCAAAATGAAAAGGTGGGGCTCCTTATTTAAAAATCATTAATAAATTAAGATGTCAACATCAGAACATTAAACTAAGCATAAACCCTTCTAAGCTCAGGACTCTGTGTGACTGACTGCAGAGGTTGTATTCCCTTGAAGTTGGCAGGAACCAGGGATCATTGTCATGCAGATATGCCTATCAGATCTCTGACCTCAAAGAATCCAATGGACCATTGTTGCTGTGCCCTGAAATCCTTTACTGCACTCCCAGTTAATGCCTTCTTCCAATAGGGTCTCTCAGCAGCTACTGAATGTGTCAGGGTTACTGAAGATGGCCTGTTCCTGGAAAATATGTTACATTTCTAATGGGTGACTTTGGCTTAAAGACTCTACGTTGTCCTTGTCCTTTCCCTAATGTTCTTAGACCTGTACCACAGTCTAAGAACTATTTTCTATCCAATATTTCTTACTTCCCTCTCTCCTCCACAGGAGTCAAACCTGCATCATGGTCTGACAGCTTTCCTCAACTTCTCTAGCTCTCTCCTATTCTCTCTGACCCAATAAATCTCTTGCAATTCTAAACCCAATTTGGTGTCTGCTTCTTGGTGGGCCCAAACTGAAATATATGGTACCAGCAGTGGCCTGAAGCAAAGAGGCTGCATTCTGGGAGCGATTACTCCTCACCTGGTGGGAAAACATGATGATATGCAGAGTGGTATTGTGAAAGATTACACAAGTGGAGCCATATTAAATAAAACCAGAGCAGCAATTTCGGAGACATTGCCTTGCCACGTCTTGTTTTATCTTCCAAAATGGACCAAACCACCAACATTCCAAGAAGTCAGTAGGATAAGAATATCCTCTTTGTAAGGACTGACGAAACTGGACTTTGATGATGACTAGATCACTAACCAGTCAATGAAGTTCAAGTCTAGCCTTTTGCTTGATGATTGAATCTCAAACCAATCTATGAAGTACAGACCCAGGTTTACCTCATCGAGGACCAATGAACTCTTCTTTAACACAATTCATCTCATCCCCCCTTTTTCCCATAAAAATCCTAAGCCCTTCTCCTGTAATGGGGACACTATTTGGGTTTCTGCCTGAATCTGTGCACCCTGAATTACAATTCTTTGATCCCCAAAAAACACTTTGCCTCTTAAACTGGTTTCCCTTTTTATAGGTTGACAGTATATATGGCACATATACTGTGGCAATGATAATCCAATTGCTAAAGATTTCACTGGAGGTGCCCTGGAAAATTGTTACAGATGGGAGAAATACCCTTGCAGGTGCCATCATTTAGGCATTTGAAAAGTGTGAAAGATAGCTTAAGTGGCTGGTTAATTGCTGACACTCTCCAGAATGATAATGAGCAATTTAAGGTCATTAAGAGCAGATAAAGACTAAATTTGAGAGTCAAAGGGCCTATTTGTGTCTTGCAAGTAGTTTCTTCTCTCCTGTAGCAGAAAGATAAACATCGTTGAGCATAGAATAGAATATCAAACAATTAGAGGTACAGAATCGGTAGGTATTAAATACTCAGCCAAAACATAGTGAGCAACCATGAGAGTATCCCACGTATTGAATATTGTGGATATTGTACCAAGAGGGTGAGCATATAAAAATAGGTAATCAAAAATTCATTGATTTGAGAGTACTTTCTAGGGATATTAGATTTAACAACCTGACAAAGATCCTAGGGGATGGATCGAACTCTCTGTTAGGGTAGTTCTGAGATAGCCGAAGAAATTGATGGTGAATGCTAAACAGAGTAGAAATGATAAAGCTAGTCTGTCTGTCAGTAGAGGAAAGAAGAGCAAGGCTGAGGGAAGTGGGCATACCGAAACCTAAATATTCTGTGAGGTCAAGAAAACTGCCAGAATATTGTCTCCTATTAGAAGTCAAAAAGGACATACCATTCACCACGGCAGTCAAGAATTTGTTGGTGAAGGAGGACCAACCTCACTAGGAAGTTCAGTGATGGCTCTCCATTGCAGGCTAGGTATAACAGTCGGGGTAGTGATTGTAGTGTTTGGTTTATCAATATCCATGGGTCCCCCAAACTAATAGAGGCCAGGTGACAGCACTTAAGTACCAGAAACCAGATGGCTGCAGTTACTATAATGAATAGCAAGGTTGGAGGCGCAGTCAAGGGGTCCTCACCAGTAGGGAATTTCATGGACAGTTAATAAAATATGGCATCCCTTGGAACAGTCAAAAATGGTGCAAAAGCAGGCAGTTGAGATTGGTTATGTCAATAAAAATTCATGACTACTTGCTCAGTTCCCATACCTTAACCAATTTTCAGTTCTGGAATCTGTTAACTGGAGAGATTGCAAGATGCTTCAGAGGAAGTACTCTGCAACTGTATAGCAAGTTTATACCACACTGACTCCTCCAGTCCTTCTCCAAAAGAACCTATGGCCATTTACTCAGTTTACTGTACATAGAGGAAAGGAAAATAATCAGACTATTTGAGAAGTACTGAACATAAGGTTCTGAGATGCATGGATACCCAGAGACCCAGTGTGTCATATGGCCCTCCTGCTATATGGGGGCTTATGAGGACCAAGTAATAAATAGAATCGTGGTTAGCATTGGGTCCACTGAGTCAATGGATACATCCACTAATAATTTCCCCTGACCCAGGGTGTACAAGCAGCATCTATAGACTTGACAGTTCGAATAATTCCCACATTGCATCCCTACCTGTGGGGTAAGAGCTATCACAGTAGGAAAGAGCCAGTCAAAAACTCAGAAATTGCTACCCCTCTGCTATCTCCCAATTTAACAAAGCAATATTTATTGTGCTTTGTTAGGAAGTTGAATGTATTGACCTGTAAGCAGAGAGAGAGGAAGATACTCTGATCCAGCAAAAAGAGACCTAGGTAGAATAAGGATACAATGAAAATTGAATAAAAAACTATATCTTTAACAGCTGGGTTTGCTTCAAATGATTAGAGGAACAACAAAGGGAAATTAAACATTAAATAAAGATTAAAAGTATATGTAATTGCTATCGTAAAGGAGATGGTAGATATGGAATGTTTATGTAGTCACTAATTGTAATACAAGTTATGTAAAACCTGGGAAATTCAAACACTGAAGGAGTACAGAGCTTTGGGGAGAACCACCTGGCTAAGTACATGTAGTCTCTTATTGGATGCATAAGGTTACAGAATTTGGAAGCAACAAAAAGGCAGTTTCAGTCCAGAAATCTGTTAATGATGATTCCCCAGCTGGTATAAATGTTCAAACAGGAGGGAATTTTTTCAAAAGACTAGATTTATGAACCCAAGGAATTCAGAATTCAGGAGGAGAAAGGAAGAAGGAGAAGGATGACAGGCACCAAATAAAATACAGTCCTAAAATGTGTTGAGTTTCTCCTGAGATTGAAGCAAAGAAAACAGAATAGCATGAGTGAGATTAGAGGAAGACTAGTAGTGTTAACTGTCACTGTCCTCAATTTGCAGTGCCCTGCTGATAATGGAGAGTAGATTCTCTCTCTGGGCAGAGCTTATTTATGCATTGTGATTCCTGCATGGAGTTGTTAGGGAAGAAAATGGAAATGGAGTGTTTTCAAATATTCAGGAGATCCGTTATAGGGAGAAGTTGTCATTGAGCTGTTGTCATTACAGCAAATTTGGACATAGGAACAGGTCATAAGTGCTCAGGTCATAATCTCCTCATGGATGATAACTGTCTGATTTTAAAATCTCAATTGATAGGATTTGATCAATTGGCATGGATTAATTAGATTTTGGTATGAAAGTAACATGAATTTCTCTGTTTTCTATTCCATTTTCTAAAATACAGTGTCTAACAAATAGTAGGGATATTATTTGAAGCAATATTTTTGCTGCAGTACCTTGAAATACAAGAGTGGAGAGCTTGAACTTTGATACCCTTTCTGTCCTTTTGAATTATTAGGCAGACGTAAGGCACATTTTTGGATAAACTCAATAAATCTGAGTTTAGGTTTTCCAATGTAACCCCACCCATTATAAAGAATAAATTCCACACTGAAGCCATAGAGTGCAGTCTAAATTACCTCGAGTTCAGAGCATTACCTGAGACCTCTAATGCTTCCTTTGCTCAGCATTTGCCCTTCTACTCTTCTAGGACTCGTTGATTTTGCATCTGCAATTATGGCTCATATGACAATTATAAGTTTTTAAATTCTCATTCCCACAACTGATTCTGGGGTCTTGATTTCATCAAAGCTAGACTAAACTGTTTTCCAAAGCTGAAAAAGAGACCAAGTGTTTCTCTGGGGACAAGCCTGCTCAGTTTCTGTGAGTGGCCTTGTTTTCCAGCATGTGTTGGAAGACTGCCTGGAAAATGAAGCCAGTAGGCAACAGGAAGCAGAGATGAGATGAGGTGAAAAAGATTTCATAGTGAAGGCCCTGGTTCCATTGATACTGAGGCTCTGCTACTCTATTGCTTTTTCCAGAGTTATGTGAGTTTTCTAATATAAGCTTTTTGGCCAAAGCTACTGGATTTGGGATTTCTTCCAGTCTTTGTTTTGAAGTAAAAAAGAAGAGAAGATAATTTTAGAGACTTTGACTTTTTCTGAAAAGGATTTATAATACTACTCTTTCAACCTCTAACTTATTATTTAAAAAAATATATTATTTGAAATTGGGGAGAAATAGTAAAATTAATATCTCACTGATTTTGCTGTTGCTAAAATCATTTTATTTGAGTTACATTGTCTAATATTTCATTAGATGAAAGTTCCATAAGGGAAGGGAGTTTATCTGTTTTGTTTTCTGCTCATCCTCAATATCTCGTCCAAAAAGAACTCAATAAATATTTCATGAATTCTTAAATGTACTATGCATCATATAAAAATCTCTAGGAGTTAAGATGGACGATGCAGTTGGAATAGTAACAGGAGAGACGCTCTGCCTAACATAAGTTATAGCTTTGGCATTGACTTTATTAAGGTCCTTTTACAATTCTTTTTAGAAACTTCTGAAACTAACAGAAAATGAAAAATTTTGAATATTATCTAGAGGTTCAGCTACCCATATTATTGGTCATATAAAAAGTACTACAAGTTGAGAAGGTTTTTACAAGGAAATGGCATCAGACTTTCCCTGATTTTAGGCAACTCTCCTCCTCTGAAAGAATATAGTGAACAATGCCTTTGCTGATAAGCTAAGTAATTTAACAAAATGAGCTAAACAGTAAGCGAGGGGGTAATTTCTTCCTCTCCTCACTCAGCAAATCATTCAGTCATATCATGCAGTAGGTTGGAGCCCTCAATGTGTCTTAAAGGAAGACACAGATAGAAGAGGCTTGCTTTCTCTTTTCTGGCAATGAAAGCTGCTTTTTAATTTGATATCTTTCTCCATTAGCCAATATCCTTTCTCCCATTCAGAAATTTCAAGTGAGGGGAGCCCCTATTTCCGAGCAAATAAATCTATTATGTATGAGTTCTTATAATACCTATCCTTAAAATAACACCATAAAAATCTCATTATTATTTTTAAGAATATTAATTAAGTTCAGGTAGAAAAATCAAATTATTACTTTCACCAAAAAAATATTTGGTAGAAGAAAATATTCTATTGCGATTGAAAATTATACGAATATCTTTTAGTAGAGCAGCTAAAGAATATTTCCTTAACTGCTATGTCTGACTTAAATTTTTAGAAAAATCCTTAAAGGAGGAATTCACAAGAATAGCCATTATTACTTAATATTGTACGAGAAATGACAGTGTTAACAGTTGAGCAGGGAAAATTATACTATTAGCAAATGAATTTATTATATTCAAAATGAGCACTAAAACATCAAAATACCTTCCTATATTCAACCTAAAACCAATTAAAACAAATTGTAGAGTTTTTGTTTTTCATTTCTTTGTTTTAAAAGCTCTTACTGTAAACAACCCCAGAAATTAAGCATTAGCTGAGAAAAAGAAAAGATATGCAAGAGCTATATAAAGAAAACCTAAAACCTACTAAATATGACATAGAGACAGACCTAATTATTTTTGAAGTTCTTAACTAATTTGATCTGCAAAAGAACACACACACAAAATATATATCATTTTCAAAAAAGAAGTCCAGTAAAAGGTGTTACAACTTCCTAGATATTAAGGACAAGATAAAATAGAGGCAAGAGAGGAAAGTGGCCACAGAACAGTGTGACTAGGAATGTATGCTGGGAGGTGTTACAAAGTCAGTCCCATGGGCACCAGCAGCCAGTGGTATCACAACTCGGAGATGGGCTGGCTGTGCTATCAAGAAACTCATTCTACCAATGAGAAGCAATGTCAGTAAACCAGCATGGGAGGAGGAAACAAGTTTGGGGACCTAACTGGTGTAGCTGTGCCACGTCGTCTTTTCTCTCTGTAAGATGTGACTCAAGCCAGAAAGAATACTAGAGGAACAAGGATTTCTCAGAAAAAAGAAATTTCTCTAGGGAATCCAAGGATGCTCTGATTAGGGGAGGAAAAGTACAAGCAAAACGTGGAACATCCTGTTGTGCCAGAAAGCAAGGAACTGTTCAAAAAATGAAGGGGAAGTGTCAAATGGACAAAGAAGCCAGCTTTAAGTGGCTTCTACTAGTGAAATTGGGGACAACTTAAACATCAAAATAAGTAAGGATAGTAATGTATTGTAATCTATTTACCAAATTTGGAAACCATGACTCCATAGTAATATAAATTAATGAAGGAATAAATATTTACATAGTTTCAAATATTCGCTCTACAAAATATCTGTTTATTACAAAGGGTAAAAGAATAACTTTACAGTGAAGAAGGCAGGCAAACACATTCATCAGGTGAATATCGTGAATTAATCACAGTGAATATCATCAGCAATGGGGCAAATTGTGTGCCACCTGAAGGACACAATGAGAAGAACACAGCATCACTTCTCTAATCTTCTTTCCAAAGATGCATAACCACAACCTAATCTAAAGAAGCAATATGAAGTCTATTCTACAAAATAACTGAGCTGCTATCTTCAAAAGCATCAAGGTCATGAAGACTGAAGAACTGTTCCAGGTTGAAGGAGACTGAAGAGCTATGACTACTAAATGCAAGGCGTGATTTTGAACTGTGGGTAATCTTGGTTCAGCTGATCCAAGCTAGGATCTGCTAGCCTTGACACCAGGTTGTGGGCTGAGTCCGGGTCTGCACCACACGTCTTTCATTCTCCTGGATCAGCAGGTACCTGAGGCATAATTTTTCCTGGCCAAAATTCAGAGCAAGATAATTGCACAAGTGTAGTTCAAGTTCCTGCTCACTTTACATCTAAAACATCCGATTAGATAAGGCATGTCACAAGGCTAGGCCCACTGTCAAGAGATGAGAATGCACTTGGATGTATAATATTGAGAACTGAAACCAATACTTCAACCAGCCACGCTTACTGTGTGCCTTACACTTTCCTAGGCTCACCATATGGCCTGACACACAATGATGAATTCCCATCTCAGGTATAAATCAATGCCAATCACACTGCTGACCCCAAGGAAGATGCTTATTCTTACTGATCTATTGCTGTCAAATATTTTTTCTACCCCTGTTGATGAAAAGACTACCACGTCAATGTTCCCTAACTATGTTGGTTCTAGGCAAAGGCAGCCTTCCTGCAATTTGGCCCTATCTACTGTAAAATCTGCAAACATTTTGCATCATCAGTTTTATTTTTTTCTGGTCTGGAGAAATACCTACAAGTGTGATTAAAAAAAAAAAAGGACATGAACACGGGTGCTTATTGCAGCATGAGTTGTGAGAGTGATAAAGTGGAAAATCCCAAATTTCCCTCAACAAGGTAGAAGCTAAATATTGCCAGCATTTCCATGGCAGTTAAAAAGGATGAAGAATGAAGTAGAGTTAAATAAACAAAAAAAGAATATAAAATAATGGTGAAATGAAATAAGCTGGCTTTTGAGTCACAATGCTTGGGTTTATGTGCCAGTCCAGGATGTAGAAACTCTGTGACCTGACGAAAATTACCTAAGATATCCAAGTCTTAATGTTCTTGTCTCTCAAACCAGGTAACGAGGAGCACATTTTTCATGGGATTGTTTGAGAATTAAAACAAATAATACAGATAATGCTCATAAAACGGTGTCTGGCCTGGCCTATTTCAAGAGCTCCTGAGCCTTAACTCTACATTGAAATTACTATTTAATAATTATGTATTATTACTTTTGAGCACAATAATGAAATTAGTTTATTATTAGTTTTAAAAGAAACAGATAGATCAATGAACTAACATAAAATGTCCTAAAAGTTAATTATGTTTCACTATATATACATTACATATGTATATACATACATATATAATATAATGTATACACATATGTACATCACCCATGTGACATATGAACTATCTATCATAGTGTATAAATTATAGGGTATAAATAATCTCCTAAAGTCCTTAGAAAAATATCAATAAAATAAAACTGGTAATCTGGTTAAATGTTTGGAAGAAAAATAAAGCTAGATTATCCTTCCTAAAAATATTTTAGGACATTATTCTATATATTTAATTAATCATATATTAATAAAGATTAATATATTTTAACATATAAAATCAAAGACTTAAAGAGAATACAAATTAGCTAAAACTCCCTTAGTATGAGAATGAGGACAGAAACTACAGAAATCTTTATTAAATAATTTAATCCATGAAAATTACTCCTTTCTTGTAAAATTCTTTCTTTCTTGTAAAATTACTTCCTTCCGTAAAATTCTTCGTTACTTTTTTCAAAAGTAAATATTATATAAATTTGAAAGCATAGGAATAGTGAGAAATTACATTATAATAAGTAGTATGAATAAATTTAAATAAAAGATTTTTTAATTTTAAACAATATTAAAGATAAAAATCCCTGTAATGTTTTGTAATATAGAAAAGCAAACTGAATGCAGTGTTAGGAGCTATGCTTAAATGACTAAGAGAAAGAATGGAGCTTTTTTCTTAAATACTACAGGCATTTTCCCTATTTATAAGACAAGGTGACTTTAAAATATTTACTCTGCAATATTTTACTTCATTACATAAATTAAACTGCTAATAAAGTCAAAGTTTCAGCTAATTCCTAATTGACTTGTTTCATTGGACCAAATAATATCGAATAAGTTTCATTTCACTGTGTTTAGAAATACTCACTTTGCTCTCTCATAGAGTAGTAACAGGAGTGTATACACTTTGCCCAATCCAATTTAATGTCCCTAGACATGTGAATCGTTAATTATTTCATTCCCAAGCTCATTCATTTATCCCTTCAAATTTAGTTATTGAACATTTATTATGGGCAAAGAATAAGATATAGCACTTTTTCATACATATTTAAGCTAACATTGTCAATTGTCAAAGTCTTATATTTTCTTTTTGGGTACCACAAGGACATATGTCTCAAATACACACACACACACACATGCAGAAAAGTTTCTAATTTGGTGTGATCTTCCTATACTTACACATTCATTTAATTCATTCATTTATCCATTATTCATTTATTATATGCCAAGCACTGTTCTAGGCTATCTCATGGACCTTATATTATATGGTAAGATATAATAAACAAATGCATAATCTGATTAATTAAATATATAAATTAATAAAATATGAGATGGTGATAAGTGGCATGAAAGTAGTAAAAGCAGATTACAATGATAGCAAAGAATAAAAAATATTTAGCGATGTGTAAAATCATATCAGCATTTTACTTACTATTATTTTATATCAAACGCTTCCAAACTTTTTGAAAATTATGTTTTAAAAGTCACTACATCTAACAGGAGGTTTAATTATGTTTTTCAAATGTTAAATAAAATTGAACCTCCATTTATAAGAATACAAGATTATTTAATTTGCTAGTTGGCATTCCATTCGTTGGTCTAATATGATGCTATGATTTTTAAAGATGTTCATATGTTTGTGTATATATATAACAATTTTGATAGAGATATCAACCTAATAGTTTTCCTTTTAAGATATTATTTCCCATTGTCAAGATTTAAATATACATATACTTTTAAAATAAAATAATGACATGTCATTCCATCTAAAATTCAAATTATATAATGTATTTTTTTTCTCAAGTACAAGTAACATTCCTAGTTTGGGGCAAAATACATATAGAAGAAATTGTTTTTCTCCAAAGATTAGATAAAGGATTTGAAGACTTTGCATTAAAATATTTTTATCAATTTATTTTCCTCTACTCTAGACTGCAGATGAACCTTGTAATAATTCTTCCTTAGTAGAAACTTCATTTCTTATAAAAGTTACCTGACTTATTTGTTATATTACCTGTCTGAGCTTCTGTCCAACCATTCCTTAATGTATGCATGTATTCATCAATTTGTTCCCCTATCATTCATTTAATGCTGAGTTAATGGATATCATCTAGATGAAGGAAAATGTACTAGGAACATGAATGGATGTTAAAACCAATGATATTTGTAAGACAGTTATTTGGTATTCATAATTTAACTTCATAGAATCTAAGAATTATAGTGCATGGTAAATTACTGATGACCTCTAAACTGTCATGAACATACTCTTCAGAACAATCTGACATAACACAATGGTGCGTTTTCTTCTGCAATATCACAGCAATGCCTTTTAAGACTCATTAAAGAAGGGAATTCTAAAATACGAAAGAAGTTCATATGTCCTGCAGTCAAGAAAACAGTAATGTCTATGAGACCATTTTAAGGCACTTCATAATATTCCAGACCTTACTTGTCTCTCTCTACTGTCCTGAATGCATTCTACAGACAAAAATTGATTCTTTACTCATTCATGAACACACTTCCACCCTTCGCAGTCTCCATTTGACTGTTTTTCCTAATTTTAAAATTTGAAAAGTCATCTCTATTACCTATTGGTGACTTAGAAGAGACCCCTCTCTCTTTTGCTTCCCCTAACACAAAAGTGTGCACACACACACACAATTCAAGCCTCCAAATATTTGTAAAATCAGTGTGCACTTTCTATGGAAACACGGCTTCCAGTCAATTCTTGTGACGGGTTTCAAAACAAGTAGCCGCCCTTAAGTAGTAACAGTCATCACATCCATCTTCAGTTCATCTAGACACTGAAGACTGATTCCCCAGGGAAATGCGTTCTCACAATTACTGAGCACCTTAATACTTTTTATTGCTTGTAATAATAGTAACAGTAATGTCAAAAACAACAGTAAATAACAATATAGCTAAGTCTCCGATAACTGCTTTGTGTATATTATTAACCTATGCAATGAAACTAAAGTTGACTATTGCTATTCACCTTTTAAAAATGAGCTAAGTGATTGAGAGAGAATTTTAAATAATTTGCCAAAGGTAACATTGTCAGTCTATGCTATTTGTTTTCTTCAATTATAGGTATATTAACATCCCAAGCTTAACTTGTATGATTTTTCTATACTGCCTGATCTCTTAAAGCATTATCATATTATTCTTTTTTTTAAATTTGGGTGAATTTATGAATCTGTTATTTAGATTATTACATTTTAGAGGAAAAGTGCTATATTTTATCTATTTATTTATATATCTATTTACCTATTGTACTTGGTATAGTGGCCTACAACAAAAGAGAGTACTCAAGTATTTATTGAATTTAGTAGTTAGTGGAAAATAAGTCATGAGCGTTGTGGGAACATTGGCTACTTTACTATACTGTTTAAAACAGTGTTTTCTTTCCCATAATCTCCTTATTAAATTTAATGCTAAATTTGAATATATTTAATTTTTACACTTGGAGAAAATTGGATACAAGTAGAAAAGAATTTTGATTTTGTCATAAAGCCCACTAACGGCTCCTGTATAAATTCTGTTAAATCTTAAATCAGTTTTTTTTTTAAGTACAAATGTGTGGGCTGTGATCCTGACAAGCTCCTGAAAAACTCTTATCAGACTCTCGTTGCTCTGGTGATCAACCATCTGTTTGTACAACTGCAATTTCATTTCTTTTGGAAAATTAGGATGAAAAAGGAATTGAGAGCTCCTGTGCTTGTTTTTTCATCATTCTATTTTGTTATCGGGCTGGTAGTATTGGAAACTAGCAACTGTGATCATCAGAACAGTTTCAAAGAAATCTCTGATTTTATCTGAAATTAAAAAGATTATGAACCTTGATACCTTATGGGATTCACTGATAAAGTCATTTTGTTAAATATGTAGGAATTAATATAGATATAAATTCTTAATATAAACAGAGAGACAGACGAAATGGAGAGTTTTAATTTTTTGTTTTAAGAGATATTCAAAATGGTTGCCATAAGGTAATATGCCAATTTCAGATTAATATATAGGCAACAACAATTATAATTGAATCACTTAGACGGTAAGGATATAAAGAGCAGAATTTGGAGCAGAACAAAAGGAAGAAATCTTAACTCATTGCTGTGAAAATTTCTTAGCTTTGTAAATTTTATAAAATCGTTGTGACTATATAGAAACATTATTAATATCCCTCCCTGTGTCCTGGAAGAGTCCCATACAAGTGGGATCCATGATTCTGAGCTACGTTACCTACTTAGTAATTCTGTCTCTGTTTATTACATTTTTTTTAGCTGTATTGAGGTATAATTCATATAGAACAAAATTGTATACATTTAATATACACATCTTGATGAGTTTGGATATACGCATACACCCATGAATACTACCACCACGACCAAGGTACTAAACATATCCATCACCTCCAAGAATTTTCTTGTGTTCCTTTATTGGTTTTCTTGTTACATATTTTTTTTAATCTGAAATTTTCTCTCCTTGAGAAGTTCTCCAGTGTATGATATGACTGACTCCTTGCGTGTGGATGTTACCCTCAGATGGTCTACTGACACTACATAAAATGGTCTAAACAGTCTTTTGAAAACAAATCCACCCCCAAAATACATCTTTAAAGAAAGTAAAATAATAAAGAGGCAATAGTGAGGGGAAGAGATAATATACATATAAATGATAATTAGAAAAAATAAAGATTCTGCATTTGAGCACAAGAATTAGCAAATATTTCTGAAAATCAAGAGCAAAATAGTACCCTTAACTTTGGAAGTTTATTTCCAAACATTGCTTAGAAACAATAGAGAAAACTGAGAAAAGAGGAGAAAGGGAAAGAAGAGGAAAAAAAGCAAATTCATGTAAAAGTGACATATTTTCTAAAAAACTGTTTTTCTAAACTCTAAATAAAATTTATCATTTTATTATCTTAACTCTCTTCATTGGATGGCACAGAGAAAATTTTCTTGATCTCTTGATAATATGTAAAACAAAGAAACCTGTTGAAATTTCATGTAAGTCTGGCAATGAAGCCATGTAGGTTGATCAAGATTTTCTTTAAATTGAGATTATTATATGTCATTACCTACTTGCTATATTTGTGTTCTCTTGCTGCCAGAACAAATAACCACAAATTTCATGACTTAAAATACAGCAAATGTATAGTATCACAGTTCCGTAAATTCCGTTTGATGCAGGTCTCACTAGGCTAAAATCAAGGGTGGGCAAGTCTGAATCCTCTTCCAGGGGGCACTGGGAGAATCCATTTTCTTGCTTATTCAGGTTGTTGGCAGAATTCAGTTCCTTGCAGTTATAGGTTCAAGTTTTCCTGATTCTACAGGTCTCTCACATTTCCTGACTTAGGACATTCTTCCCCTATCTTCAGTGCCAGAAATGGTAATTTGATGCCTTTTTATGTTGTATCTCTGATCTACTCTTCTGTCTTCCTCCTCTATGATTAAGGATCACGTGATCAGGAAGCGTTCACCTGGATAATTCAGCGTACCCAGGATAATCATATTGAAGTCTTTTATCTTTATCACACTTACACAATCCCTTTGGTCATGAAGGTAACATACACAGTTTCTTAGGATTGAGGTATGGACATCTTTGGAGTACCATTATTTTTCTCCCATACTCATCTTAACTCTACCTCAAAAATTCTAGACCTAAAACATTTTTGGCATATTTAGATTTCTTTATACATTGTTAACAAACATGAAACATTGGAAGATTTTTTCTAAGCTACAGGTAACTTAAATTCTGGAAAAGACTGAAAAATAAAGGAGTATGTAAAGTCTGGCTTGCCTTATGTTTCTACCAATCTGTGTACTATAATAGGAATATAATCACAACTCTGACATCAAGACATTTCTGAAAAGTGGTCTATAACATAACAAGGATGCACACACACACAGAACTTCTCAGTATCATTGAAACATGGGCAGATAAAAATCTAGTAATAAATAGAACAAAATCAACTTATTCATTATAATCGTTTAACTTGTGTTTGGTCAGCCCAAAACAGAGAGAAAATCAAAAATGTGCTGTGTACTAGAATCAAAATGGTCTCTGAATTATGAGCTCAGTTCTGATAAATTAGATGATTACTGCTGGAAAATTTAAATGCATACATAAAAGTATTTTATGCCATTTGTAGAATTATCTTATCCATGAAGTATATGTTTTTCGTGATATTTTTGACCCAACAACACAGATTATCCTTGGTTCTCCATTTATCAAATATCACTCTGGTTCTTCCTCTTCTGGAGTGAAAAATATGCTATGCTTAATACTAATAAGATCTTCACAAAAAAGTGAACCCCAGGCAATTTAAACTCTCAACTGAAAATAACGGTTTTATTAAGAGAGTTGTTTCCATGCAATTTGCAAAATAAGGCCTGTGTTTGAACTGTACGTAAGGCAATTAAGAAAAATTACATATTATGGATATTTTTTCTTAATGATCTAAAATCTTTAAAAAAGAAAAGAACAAGTCAGCTACAAAAGAAAGAACAACTAGACATATTTTTATTGTATGTTGACTAATTAAAAGAGTTTCTGAATTATTTACTTATTAAATGATACATGCCAATTCATAATTTTCCCAGTTCTGCCAAATTTTGCTAGCTTAAAAATTCCATCTGATTTTTCAATGCAGCATAATATGTTAGATGATTCAATGTATCCCCATGTGCTTTATGTACATATATTTTCAAAGAGCACTCTAATAATTATTTAAGAAAAGGAAAAGACTCAAGATCATTCATTTCAATACCTGAAGCCTGCTACCTCTAATTAGGAGTTGACTATATGTCACTAACATGTTACAGATTCAAACATCCCTTTCAATTAATCTACACATACTCCCATCAGGTAAAGTAATGTCCATCAGATAGAATTACTTGTTTTGAATTCCATACTAGCAGAATTATGCTGGCAGCACTTGGTGATAGGAGCTGTTCTAGTTATCAGCATAGGACCCGCCATTTTTCCTGTAACCAGAGTAAAAACCAATTGACACACAGTCAATTAATTACAATGTAAAAAGATGGAAAAATGGCTGTATCACTTTGTTTTATAAACAGATTCTTGCTTTACTGTATCAGCATGATGGTGTTGGTTTAGTGCAGACAACCATTTTTCATAAACAAACTTGCTAGGAACACTGTAACATTAACATTCTCAGAGTGTAAACATCCATCTAACTATGAGAAGGAGTAGGAACTGTCTTGTTACTTGTAGGATGGTACACAACAGTCTTGCCCCTGAAACATTAATGGATGTATGATGTTAGTTTTACAGGCTCATCCTAGTTCATGTTAATTTAATAGTCAACAATAAGAGAAATATAATATACTAGGTTTTTTATATTCATTGATAATGTAAACATTTCATCATCTATGTTAATGTCACTGGAAGTATCAAGAAAATAGAGCTGAATGATTTTACCTAAAGGATAATTTAGGGGCTGGCCCGGTGGCACAGCAGTTAGGTTCTCACGTTCCGCTCCACTGTGGCCCAGGGCTCACCCATTCGGATCTCGGATCCTGGGTGTGGACATGGCACTGCTTGGCAAGCCATGTTGTGGTAGGCGCCCCACGTATAAAGTAGAGGAAGATGGGCACAGATGTTAGCTCAGGGCCAGTCTTCCTCAGCAAAAAGAGAAGGATTGGCAGTAGTTAGCTCAGGGCTAATCTTCCACATTAAAAAAAAAGATAATTTAAGATATAGGCAATTTTTGTTCTTCATGGTGCAGATACCTACACTACACTATATCCCATTGTGTGAGTTTTCCCTCTCACCCCTGTTATGTTAGACAAAAATTAATATGACAGCCTTCCATACACACACACATAGAATCAACATTTTTGAATTCTCTACACTATGATGTCTATTTGATCATGTTATATCCATATTAAAAAGTTAATGCAATATTAATGTTACAATTGCGTTTTCAGGGATTTTTAATAAGGCAATCCCATACCTATACAGAGGGTAATTCAAACATCTATAAGCACAATGGATTTAGCATGTTAAAAAACTGGAACTATTTTCCTCCTTTTCAAAAGATCCTCTCTTCTTACTTATAATTACTGATCCTATGTTATTTTTACACATCTTAGACAAATTTCTACAACATGATTCCTGTAGATAATTTAAGATCTACAACTAAACTTGCTGCCCTGGAGATCAATTAGGATGAATTCAGAGATCCTCAACTTCTAAATGATGTCTTATATTTTATCTAACTAAGTCTACAAAACATTTACAAAAAATTGTCAATATAATTAGCCTCAGAAAAGTGACTCGCCTTCAAACTTTTCAGGCCTTCTGCTCTGTTGAATTTCAAAAACAAATAGCATTATATATCATCAAAATGCATCTCAACTTGTGATAATGATATTGATAAGTTTCTTACTTTTCTAAAACAAAACCACATTTGTAATTTTATTATTAGGTCATCACTTTTTAAAAATCTATAAACGACACTGAGATAACACAGTAGTTGGATTGTCAAATTAGACTCATGTGATTTGGAGATCTTCATCATTGTTAAACTTTACTAGTAATTGAAATGATAGAAATGATCAGAAGACACAGTTGAAACATGAAGTGTGAGGCTGCCAACACAACTCGGAGGCTCTCCCGAGCTGCATTAGCGGGCACCCTGAGTGAGACTGAGCACGTGAGGCATCTCAGTCAAATACAAGTGACGTACAAGAGGCATCAGCTTCAGAAAAGGGAGCTATTTCAGTGCGATAATATCTTCACATTTTTTGTCCAGTAATTGTGTATCTGCTATTGTTATTATTCAGTATTTGCTTCCATAGATCATAAATTTCAAATTTTGGACTGTAAGCAACTTAAACAGTGCGGGGATACCCTGCTAAAAGACATCATAAGGAGGTTCCGTAAGCACATCTATGGAATAATTTTACTGAGTGTTTTTGTTTTCCCAAGGTTACAGACTAGCTGCTAACTCTTTTCTTACCAAGCACATAATTCAGGAAAGTATCATGGAGATTAATATGTTATATTAGACATATATTCTTTTTTTCCGATTTTTTAAAGGTTAGCACCTGAACTAACATCTGTTGCTAATCTTTTTTTTTTCCTTCTTCTTCCCCCCAAAGCCACTAGTAGATAGTTGCATATTCTAGCTGCAGGTCCTTCTGATTGTGCTATGCAGGATGCCGCCTCAACGTGGCCTGACAAGCAATGCCATATCCACAAGCAGGATCCGAACTGGCGAAACCCTGGGCCGAGAAGTGGAGCTCGTAAACTTAACCACTGGCCTCAGGGTCCACTCCTGGACATATCTTCTTGAAAGATACAGCCCTGCATTGCCTTGATTGTTTACTAAAAACGAAGTTTGACTAGAAAAAATTATTACGTCACTTTCCTAAATTACATATTAATTTTTGCAATTACCAAATTTTTGGAACTGAAAAGTTGAAGGATTAATTATGCTGTTTTTCCAAGATTTTGATAATTTACTTTATTTTGATATCCAACAAAAAGGAAAAGATAAAATCTGACGGGAGGGGAGTGAGAATAAGTAAAATATCATAGTGAATCACACACCAGTAGAAGAAATAAAGCATCCAGAAGGAAATGATTCAATTTGATCTTCTCTTAAAAACATGTTCTGTACTTTCCTCTTAAAAAGAAATCAGAAAAAAAAAAAATCTACACTGTTCATCAACTACCCAGCTAATAATGGAGGATAATTTATCAAGGTAAAAAATACGTCAAAGCAAATAGTGTTATAATATTTTAAAATAATAATTTTAAAAAGATGTGATTTTTCCCTTGACTAGAGAACTTAGAGTAACAACTGTCAAATAAGTATGATGGCACATGATAAAAAGTAATGACAGGAAGAAAAGGACATAGTACTCATGTACAAGAGAAATGGACTGCAGTAAATGCTTTAAATGAATTGTACAAATTTTTAAATTATAATTAATAGATTTACACCATAGCAGAATGTAACTAGCTCAATGATATGGTATGTCTAATTCACATTTCTTAATCTACAGTTTGCAAACAAGCCTTCAGGAACAGCTTCTCGTACAAAACTTCATGCAATGTGTGAATGAGCCTCATCACTTCATTAGTCATCTCCAGTATTGCTGCCCCTTGAATTTACATATGCCTTAATGCCACTGTCAAATTAGCTCACTTCCTTTTGTTATTATCACCATTAGTTTGCATTTAGTAAGCATAATAAGAAAAAGATTAGGCAATTTAGGTCAGAGATCTAAGTTTTAAATATATAAATTGTTTTACTTCCAAGATAACTGAAAATAATAAAGTCTTAAAAAATAGTACAGATTCTGGCAAATGTTGCAATAATTTTTTTCTAAAAGGCAAGAAAGGGCTCTATTTACTAACATCACCATGAAGCTTTCTCAAAGTTTGTACTCAGTATGTATTTCTTTATTTGATTGGCCAGGAAGACGTCAAAATAGGCAGGTGTATTTTCCTCACTTACCTCTCAAGATACCTTGTTAAAATGAAAATAAAATGATGTAAAAGGGAATAAACCCACAAAAGCTAAGATTAAGGAGAGACAGATACCAGAGGATGAAAGATTTTAACTCTTTGAAAAATACATAAAACTGTTGGAAGTAAGTATACTAATGAAATAGAAAACAGAGCATCTTTCCGGAATAGACTCAGCATCAGACTGCTGAGAAAGTGGGAGTCAATTCTCCAGGCAGAACACTGGAGAATCTCTGAACACGGTGTAAACATGGAAAGAGTGGGAAGCTAGGCCTGAAACAGCCTCATTAACTAAAGGTCTAGCTATGAAGTCGCTGTGCTAGTCAGCTCTTGAACTCTTCTCTTTCACTCCAACACAGAGAGTATCAGAAAGATTAAACCAGCTAAAAACCTGAGGAATAATCTCTAGAGAATCTGAATGAACTTCCTAGCTAAAATTAGGGATACTACTGTGAATATTGCTGACCCAGGGTTAAGCTATCCTTGTTAATTCTGCAGAGTAAACTATTCCTCAAATTGTCAGTTATCTGCCATTAAGAAAAGACAGCTTGTTGCAAAAATCCACCCAATTCATTTCCTTGTTAGAAAGACCTACCAGGAAAACAGAACTACATATATGAGAGCTAAGGAATACCATAACTTCTTTCTAGAAAATCACCCAATTATGTATTTTCGTTGTTGTTGATAAACAAAGGAATAGCTTTATTGTGAGGTCTTAAAAAATTAAATTCTTAAGTTAATGCATTGGTAGTAATATTCAGCTTGTAATATTTAGTAAGTAATACCCATAATTGGGCGTAGAGTCTTCATACATTTTTTGAAAAAACAACTTCAAATTTTGAAAAAGGTTGTAAGTATAGTACAAAGAACATTTTTTCCCCTGAGCTTTTTGTAAGTACATGGCTGACATGAGGCCTTGTCACCCTCACATACTTTAGAATATGATTCCTACAAACCAGGACATTATTCTAAAAACCGCAGGACAATTATGGAATCAGGAAATTAATATTGATACATTGGAGTACCTCAGGAATTAACACTGGCATCATATATTCCTCAGACCCCACTCACGTTTTGCTAATTGTCCCATCAATTTCTTTTATTGTGCCGAGAACACTTAACATGAGATCTATCCTCTCAGTTTGTTAAATGCACAGTACAGTATCATTGACTATAAGCACACGGTTGTACAGAAGATCTATAGAATTTATTCATCTTGCTTATTTGAAACTTTGTACCCATTGAATGGTGAGTCTCCATTTCCCACTCTTCTTTCAGAACCTGGCAACCATTATTTCACTTTTTAACTCTATGAATTTGACTATTTTAGATATCTCATGTAGGTGGAATCATGCAGTATTTGTCTTTCTGTGACTGGCTTATTTCAGTTAGCCTAATGTCCTCAGGGTTCATCTATGTTGTTGCATATTGCCAAATTTCCTCTTTTTTAAAAGACTTTATTTATTTTTTAGAGCAGTTTCAGGTTTACAGCAAAATTGAGCATTAAGCAGAAGATATAAAGATTTCCCATATAACCTCTGCCCCCGCACATTCACATCCTCCTCCACTATCAACATCCCCTGCTAGAGTGATGCATTCGTTACAATTGATGAATCTACACTGACACACCACAATTGCCCAAAGTCTGTAATTTACATTACGGTTAGCTCTTGGTGTTTTCTGTTCTAAGGGTTCGGACAAATGCATATCTCCATCATTATGGTATCTTACAGAGTATTTTCACTGCCCTAAATATCATCGGTGCTCCACCTGTTCTTCCCTCCTCCCCCTCAACCTCTGGAAACCACTGATCTTTCTACTGTCTCCATAGTTTTGCCTTTTCCAGAATGTCATATGATTGGAATCACACAGTATATAGCTTTACATATTGGTTTCTTTTACTTAATAATATGCATTTAAGGTTCCTCCATGTCTTTTCATGCCTTGGTAGCTCATTTCTTTTTAGCACTGAATAATATTTCATTGTCTGGATGTACCACAGTTTATTGATCCGTTCACCTCCTGAAGGACATCTTAGTTTCTTCCCATTTTGGCAGTTCTGTATAAAGCTGCTATAAACATCCATGTGCAGGATTTTGTGTGGACATAAGTTTTTAACTCCTTTGAGTATAAACCAAGAAGCATGATTGCTAGATCATACAATAATAGTATGTTTAGGTTTGTAAGAAATTGCCAAACTATTTCTCAAAGTGGTTATGCTGTTTTGCATTTCCACCAGCAAAGAATGAGAGCTCCTGTTGTTCCACATACTTGATGTTGCCAGTGGTCTGGATTTTGGTCATTCTTTTCTTTTTTAAGGCTGAATATTATTCCATTGGGTGTATATACCACATTTTCTATCTCTTCATCTGTCAATGGGCATTTAGGTTGTTTCCACATCTTGTCTATTACAAACAGTGCTGCAAAGGGCGTGGGAGTGCTAATACCTCTTTGAGATTGTAATTCAAAAACCACAATGGGAAATCACATCACATGTGGTAGGAGGACTATTATCAAAAAAACAAAAGACAACAAATGTTGGCAAGGATGTGGAGAAATTGGAACCATTACACCCTGTTGGTGGGAATGCAAAATTGTGCAGCCACTATGAAAAAGAATATGGTGGTTCCTCAAAAAATTAACAATAGAGGTACTATATGATTCAACAGTCTCACTTCTGGATATTTACTCATAACGTGTGTTAATATAAATATACAATCAAGGATATCAGTATATAGGAAGAATGCAGCAGCATGAATGAGAATAACAATTCATCACAGAGGAACGGACGTTAGGAAACATATTAAAAATGTTACTGTTAGTGTCATTGGTGTTGATTCCTAAAGAAAATCTTGAAGTATATGCCCCAGAAAAAATGTATATAATTTGACAGAAATATAGAAATATGGAACCAAGACTATCTATCATAAACAAAAGTTATATTTTTAATAACAATATCATCAGAAAAATGGATCTCTTGATTAAGCAATTAATGACGACTTGCCATTTAAACTTTTAATGACTTATGTCAAGCTATATATGTATACGTGTGTGTGTATATATACATATATATATATACACATACATATAATACCATTTCATATATAATTAATTACAAATAGGTAGATGATGGTAAATCCAGACGGCTCAATATTTGAGAATAAGAGATGCTGAGAGAACATACTGGAGGAGACAAAATATCTGAAATAATTATACAATAAAAATATTCACAACTGAAGAAAACAAAATGACTCAGAATTATAGGACAAAATAAATGTCTAGAAGGCTAAATTTTAAAAGATGTGTATATGTGTGTGCGTCTGTGAGAGAGAGAGACAGTGACAGAGACAGAGAAGGTTACTTACAAAGGCTAGGAAATCAGGAAGATATCAGATTTTCATCAATAACAGTGGTCACTAGAAGACAATAGAAAAAATAATTGTATAATTTTGAGGACAGCATATTTTGAAATTATTATGGTATATCAGCCGAATATTCTTTTAAGTAATATAGTTGCATGGGTAATATAATGACTTTTATAGACAAAAGCATTCAGAAAACATGATCAGCATTCATCCTTTTTAAGAAAATGAAATGTAATTGCAGTTCAACAGCATTAGCATTCAGACATTAAGAAACAGAAAGCTTACGATTTGCAAAAAAACAGAAATGAACAACAGTAATTTTTTTGGAAACTGTAAAATTATTCAGTCTAAAGAGCAATTAATTATTTCAAATTAGATTCTAAGACAATACAGTCTGAAAAAAATGCCTTCAGGAAAAAGAGAAAAATATCACACAACCAAGATAAAAATGCATATACTTTGTAATACTTTAATAAAAAAATATACTTGCTCTCTCAGTAAAGGTAATTAAGGTCTCAGAATGAAAGGTGTTTGTAAAATAGAATCATATCCACACATGAAGCAAACTGAAACATGACATTATTTTAAGAGTTGGTGCACAAGAAAGCATAAGCCATTTTGTACCAGACAGTGTCGGCTGGAATTTCTCTTGTTCCATCTGCTGTTGAGTCAATTAGCTCTTTGGGCAGGCTCTGAGCAAGTCCACATGTGCAAAACCTGACAGCATCTCTCTTCAGGATGACGCTAACACCTCTTGCCTCCTCCTCCAGAGATTGTTTATTGCTCCATCACAGGAATCCCTCTCTGTATTTGTGTCTGTGCACCCAAGAACGTCGGGGCCTTAAATATCCCCTAAACCTCACCTATGACTTTGAGAGATGGTAATTGGTGGATGGATTTTTCTCCTGGCTTTGCCCCCAGCGGTGGTGGTGAACTGCAGTTTGGATAGCTTCTATGAGGAAAGCCTGAGGGCATTGACAGCTCAGGAGCAACAGCAGCTCCGAAACGCCTTTCTGTAATGGCTCTCTACCCACCTTTCTGCTTCATTCTTTTTAGTTCTTACTCCTGATCTTGGCAATCACACTTCTCGATTAAAATAATTAAAAATAAGTCCTCTGCTTATGCTCAGCTTTTTAGGGAACCCAAGCTAGAACAATGATCAATTTAGGATTTTTTCTTTTTAACACTGGGAATTGAAATCAGGGAAGCATAGAGAAATAAAGGAATAAATGATCACTAGTAAATACTACTAACCTAGTCACAATAATATAAATAAAGGTTCTTATGTTTAAAATATTAGAGTTTGCAAATTGGCCTGATATTAACTGTTTTGTTAGTCTGTAGAATATGTTTGAAATTCTTATTTGGATATGAATTCCTCTGGATTGGTCATGCGGTGTCCAGTTTACTATTATTTCCTGTTATGTTACAAGACTCTTCTTTCGTTTGTTTTCTCTTCACTATTATACATTTATTTTCTATTTTATTATTTTCAGATCACCCTTTTTTATTTCTTTCCTTCTACTTTCTTTGGGTTTACTCTTTTTCTTTTATTTTGTTTTGTTTGTCTCTTGAGATGGATATTAATCCTCTTTTTTAGGTTCACAGCAATATTGAGAGGAAGGTACAGAGAGATTTCCCATATCCCCTTTATTAATTTTTATTACTGGCATCACCCCCTTAGATATCTGGCTTTGTAACACTGCTGTAATATGTTTAGACTAGGTTATTGAATATAATGTAAGTATGATCCATCCATAATTTAAAAGTAAGTGCATAAGTGAGATTTTGGAAAGTGGACAAAAAGAAAGGGTAAGCGATACACATGCTGAGAAATCTATACATAATTTTGTAAATGAATAGATCAACAGATGGAGGCTTACATATATTATTAAAAATTACAAAGTTAGAAAAAAAGTTGTTTCAAAATAGTAAAACAAACATTTCACAAAGGAAAGATGAACTAGTATTGTTTGTAGGTTATTCAAAAGTTTTTAACTTTCAGAGTGGGGTGTTAAGGTACAGTGTATAATTAGTGGTTCTCATTGAGGGTTATTTTGTTCCCAACACGGCATTTGGCAATGTCTTGAGCCATTTTTGATTGTCATTACTTGGCACGGGTGGGAGTTGAGGGTACTAGAGACAACTACCTGAGAAAAACCAGGGATGTGGGACGCTTCCAGACATCCTACAGTGCACTAGAAAGATTCCTGCAATGAAGAATCACCTGGTCTAAAATGTCAATATTGCTGAGGTTATGAAATTGTGGTCTGAAATTAGTATATCAAGAAACTTTTGTTAAATAATTTAGAGTTGTGAAGGTTACCATGGGAAATTCCAAAACAGAAATGATTCAGTTGCTGCCTTTATTAAGAGAAAGGGAAGTGGGGGTAGGAAAGGAATGAGGTGCTTTTCATCTGAACTCATCTATACCATATGGTTTTTTAAAATTCTATATAGTTTGACCATTTAAAAAATATTAATAGCAATGTAGACTTTTAATTATCAACTAACAGTTGTTTCTCTGGATAATTGTGTGGATTTCAATCCAACATATTAAAAACTGTAATAAACAGATGGTGATTTTTTTAACATGTTGAAGAAAGTTTAGAATTAAGAATGTAAATTGTCAAATATATAATATTGGCTATTAGTATACACATGGATTTTTTAAACAAACCTTAGTATACAAAGAAAAGCAGAATTAAGTAATGAGAATTAATTTTTTTTAATAAAAACAGCAGAAATACAGTAGTCCCCCTTATCTGTGTTTTCAGTAATCCATGGTTAACCTCTGTCTGAAAATATTAATTGAAAAATTCCAGAAATAAACAATTCATAAGTTTTAAATTGCACTCCACTCTGAATAATGTCACGAAGTCTCCCACAGCCGGCCTGCTACTTTCCTCCGGGGACGTCATCCGTCCCCTTGTCCAGCGTATCCATGTATCCACGCTGTATACGCTCCTCGTCCTTTAGTCACTTAGGAGCTGTCTCGGTTGTCAGATCAACTGTGGAAGTATTGCAGTGTTTGTGTTCGAATAACCCTTATTTTATTTAATAATGGCCCCACAGTGCAAATGCAGTGATGTTGGCAATTCAGCTATGACAAAGAGAAGTTATTGTTGTTAATTTCCTACTGTGCCTAATTTAAAAATTAACCTTTATCATAGGTATGTATATATACATAAAGACATAGTATATATAGGGTTCAGCACTGGCTGAGGTTTTAGGCATAGTCTTGGGGTCTTGGAATGTACCTCCCTTGAATTAGGAGGGACTACGGCAACTTGTTCCAACCAAGCTAGAACAATGTAGTTCTAAGAATTCTTGACTAGGAGAAAGAAAATCAAATAGGAGATTAGAGCAAGAACAATTACTTTTTGGTTTTGAAAAATATCCAAATTAGATTCAAAAGATTCTCATTTTGTCGATTATTTATTACACAGGTTATATTAAAAGTAAAAATCATGTTTGGGGTTTCAGCAACTGAACGTATTAATAGATTAAAATCTTTATAGATGCTTCCACAATTAAGACATCTTGTAATGCAAAAATGCAAATTTTAAAAATGAAAGGAAATAGATTGTTGTTTTTTAGATTGTCATAGTATATTTTGCTCTCAACATAGGCTTTCTTTGAATGATAAACTGACCGTACTTTTTAAACTAGTTTTTTTTTTGAAGTCTAAATAAATCACTGTTTGAGTTTGTTGCATATGTAAAATGTTTCCCTAGATAAAACTTTACTTAAGAAGCTTCTTACATAGAGCCATAATGAGTTTTAAAAAGACTCTCAGTTTATTCCTATAAACTTAGGTGATTGTACGTCAGCAAAATAGAATTTAAATGGATATTGCACCAACAAGCATTCATAAATCATACTCAAATTATTCCTAAAACTTGTTTTTGTGCAAGAATATGCCCATGAAAGCAAAGTTATTCCTGAACCAGACTTATCATTTAAAAACCTCAAATAATAATGCGCAATTTAAAATACTATTCATGACAGAAACACAATATATAAATCATTCATTTTAGTGGTTTGAGATGATTCCTAACAGTGATAGTGCAATGAGGAAGTGGAATATATAAAGAGAGTAAGAGGTCAAGTGGAGTAATAGAATATCTGTTCATTTTATATTCTTAGCTTTTAACCTCATAATGTTCCTGACAAGAAGTGAGCTAATTTACTAAATACATACAATGTTCCTTAAAATATCTACACTTCTCACAAAGTATTTTTTAAAAACTTAAGTCAATAGAGCAGATTTGAGAAAGTAAACTCTAGATTCCTGTACTCAACATTCCCTCTTGGGAATTTCAGAGGTGTCCGAATCTCAAGATGATTGAAGGAAATAGCATTTATTCTACTTTGCGTGCTTCCATGAAAAGGTAGGCAATCACAAATTGACTCTACAGAAGGAAAATAAATGTCTGAAAATAAGTTATCTGATTGATTAATCCAGGAGAAATAATAGAATCACTATGGCTCAGTGCCCTGTGTATCATCTCATTTTCAATATTACAAACTTACTGAAATGGTATATTCTTGTCTGCTCGTCACCATCTTGTATACTTACTAGAGAAGATTTTGCGCTATAAAAAGGAAGCTTTTTGGGTTGGTGAATTTAGTTTAAGTTATATGGGTAAAAGAATCTCTTTGGGGCCTCCTGTCTAACCCACATTCTCAAAAAAGCATATATTTCATTAATAAATCAAGTATTTTCATCTTGACATACTAATGGGAAGAGTGCAAAAGGATATTCATTATTGAACCCACCAAATTCTAATAATGTCCAAAATCGATGATAATTACTTATACAATAGATCAACGTACATGTTACAGTTTAGACACATGTTCCTATGGATAGCAGTACACCAGAGAAGAAATTTACTGATATTTGGGGAGAAAGAGATACCCAGGTGTATCAGTTAGATTTTGCTATATAAAAAATCACCACGAAACTTAGTGGCCTAAAACAAAAAATAATCATAGTATATTGGCTTTCCTGGGGGCTTCTTTTTGTCTCAGCCAGCTTGGATAGGGCTGGATGGTCTGGAACGGCCTCACTCATGTGTCTGGGGCCTCAGCTGAGACGGCTGGGATTGTGGTTATTCCTGGGTCTTGAGGGGCCCAGTTCAACTCTCTAAATATACTCCCATCCTCCAGGAGACTGGCTCAAATTTATTCGCATATTGGCAGTATGAAGGGGCAAATCCCAATGTGCAAATGCCTTTCAGAGACATGACCAAGACTAGATTTAATGTGGAAGAGGATTACCCCAGGGTATGAATACAGGAAGAAGGGTGATCACAACCATTTGTCAAACAATCTACACCACCAGCAAAAGGAGAAAGAAATTTGTCTTGGTTTCATATCTACCAGAATACCAGCTTATCCATGTCAGATATCGATATTCCACAAAAGCAATTTTGAGAAGTCTCCCCAAATGAGGGTATTCCTATAGATGAAAGGGCTCTATTTCCTATTGCATATTCCTTGACTGTACCCACTAAAATGAAGCCAATTGAGACAAACATTCCATCTACATATGTCAAGCAGAGACCAGCTTCTATTTTTGGTCAAAATCTATTAAGAAAGAGGTAGTTGAGGGGCCAGCCCAGTGGCAAAGCCACTAAGTGTACATGTTCCACTTCGTTGGCCCGGGGTTTGCTGGTTTGGATCCGGGGTGTGGACATGGCACCGCTCTTCAAGCCATGCTGTGGTAGGCGTCCCACATATAACGTAGAGGAAGATGAGCATGGATGCTGCTCAGGGCCAGTCTTCCTCAGCAAAAAGAGGAGGATTGGCAGCAGATGTTAGCTCAGGGCTGATCTTCCTGAAAGAAAGAAAGAGAGAGAGACAGAGAGAGAGAGAGAAAGAAAAAAAGAGGTAGTTGAGTAAACCAATAATAGGAACTTATCTGTCAATTTAAATCAGCAGACACTTGAGGAAAAGTATGCAATAAATTTATAGAAAAATAAGCAACCGATACATAGGCAACAATTATACAAGCACACAGGTGTTTTGAAAATAATTTAAAAACATCACAACTACAAAATGCTTATTGATATATTAAAAGTAATTCAAGACAGCATTAAAGCTACAAAAAAGACAAGACGTGGTGAATTAGACAATAAATGTACTCTTAAAAATGATAAAGTACAAATTTTAAATTTTAAATTATTTCAAATGCCAAGCAAAGCAGCACTGACTCTTGGATTCAGCTTGAAAGGCTCCTTTTGTGAACTCTGCTCTATAAATATTTATTGCCTAATCATATAATGATGTATATCATTATTGATTATATATAAATTATAAATTCAATACACATATATGCAAGTATTTCAAAAGTCTGGATAATTAAAAAGACTCGCAAGACTCACAGATTCTTCATACATAAGGTTTTAAGTTATAATGCAGAAAAAGGACATGGCACAGCATGAGAATGAAAATACAGGCAACAACCAGGGCTTTGAGCCACTTTCTTAGTTGTGCAGCACATGCTTCCTAACTGTATTGTAAATCACTAGATATGTGCAAGGAATCTTGATTTTGGAGAGCTCAAGCATGTTTCTAGCAAATTTTTATGTCGTGCTGGTCACATAAGCAAACTAGAATGTGTAGCTGGTTAAATCAGGTGTAAGCCATGATGTAAACATCCTTAAACAATATAAACAGGATGGCACAGGGTACTCCCAGGCAAGCAGTGTTAAACATTAGATAGTGTCTTATAAATGACTAGTATCCCATATTGCCCTTCAATTGGCCAAGAGTTAGTTACCATACTTCCAAGTGTTTCTAAAGATCAGCATAAAGCTGTGCCTGTATAGGTGTATAATAACTCTATCTTATGTAATGTATATTGGCAAGTGCATATTAGTGAATGTGTTATTTTTTAATAATCTTACAAGATTGTATTTTGCTTTTACAAATATGCAAACACATTTACCTGATTTGGTTGAAAATAGTATATTATTTATGCACATTTATGAACAAGAAAGAGAACTCCAGCGTTAGTTGGAATCACTGAAGACAAAAATTATTGGAAATATTCTCAACATCTATCAACAGAGCATCAAACAAAATTAAATTTAATATGATGTAGACATGACAAATGATGAGTGGTAGTATATTCAGAGAAGAGACAGAAAAAGAGATCCAAGTCACTTCAGTGAATTAGACATAGCAAGTGTGTGTTCATATACGTATTCTGTGATATTTAGATAAAACAATTTTGTATGTGTGTATGCATATATTTACGCATGTGTGATTATATGCATTATATGCTCATGCACACATCATTTGTAAAATCTTTTGAAAGGATACACAACAAAATTTTTTCTGTGGCTACATTCAAAGAAGGGAGTAGTTAGTCTGAGGTGGGTAGTCAAATGGAAAGTCACAATGTTTATTCTGGCTACTTTTCATTCTGTACAAATCTGTATAATTTATACAGTATGGGCTTTGTACTGTTTGTTTTTAATCATTTGGATACATTAAATGTGAAATTAATTATGAATAGTCAATTCATTGTAAAAGGAGTTGAACATGGTCAAGCGTTGTTTTGTAGATTTGGCCCAAATACATGAACAAGAAATAAATGGACTTTTCAGGTACAATAAAAAGTAAGAGAAAATGAAGTTAAACATTAATTTATCTCAATTTTCTACTATTCAGGTCTTTAAATGATGGAGTGAAGCTTTGTTGCACATTTAAAGTAATTATGGACTAACGTACAGGATTGATTTTGCAAGCAGGAAAAGATGACTTTGGAGGAGCAATATGAGAGAAAATGCGCTGAAATTAAGTGAAGAAAATTGGCTGATGGTGTATTCTGTTTTTGGCAGGTCATCCATTTTTATACAAAATTTTGATTATAAAAAATTATCATACTAGTTTCACCAATTGGCCAGTTATGTTCTGCCTTCTTAAAAATATTTTAACTGGTAGGAACTTCTGTATTCTATTAATTGTCCAATTACTACATTTTTGAGGCAGCATTTTAAATGACTAATATGCTTATTCAAATAATCAATAAATAATTGATCAGTTTTCAAATTTCTTGGAGTCTCTTTAGGAGAGATGAATATGGTGTTTCTGGTAAAATATTAACAGTCACATGATTTGGAGAAGTTTTAAAATGTTTCAGACATACATCAAGGATTTTATACTCTATTCCAATCAGCACTTTTATAATCCTGCGAGAAAAGTGGTATTATAGTCCTTTTTTTATAAAGACAAGAACCTTAAGAAAGTTAAATAACTTGCTTCAAAACACACAATTCATAAGTTATGGAACTTATATTTGAAGCCAGTTCTATCTACTTCCTTGGCCTGAACTCTTGGATATAGAAAAAGGGTAGACATATTTACATTTGGAAATACTAAAACAACCTAAATATGGAAACACATTTGAAAAACAATTGCTAATCATTGAAAAGTACAATGTTTCTCGAGTCATGAAACTTATTGAGAGAGCAAGCTGTGCTGTGTCAACAAATATTGGGGCTCTTTCCCATATATACCAAGTTAATTTAGACACAGGCAATATGAGTACCTTTATCTTCAAACAAAGAAAACATTTTATTATTATAGCTGGAGACTGTAAATATAATATATCCAAATAACATGCTGTTGAAAGCTGGATAATATAATTTATTACTTATTTTTAGTTCATCGTGGTTTCTCCAATTTTTAGCTTAGTTAAGGATTAAATTGGATATCTTTAAATGGATCTTATGTTGTCTCCAATAGAGATATCAATCATGGTTTTAAAAAAATTATTTTCATTTTTTAATGTTTTTCGTTGCCGTACTAAGTGATCAGGAAGCTTTTCATACAGTAAAGCATTGCACGCACATCTAGGAGCCTAGATAGGGAGAATTTTAGAAGCTTTTTTTTTAACTTAGAGTCTAGAAAGCTGTGATGTTATTTTACATATTTATTCTGATTACTTGAACACAGCAAAATATTTTTTAATTTTTCTTTTAATTAAACTTTTTAGGCAACTGCAGATTCACATGAAGTTGTAAGAAATAATACAGAGAAATCTCATGTACCCTTTATGCCATCTCCCACATGGTAATACCTTGCAAAACTACAATACAATAGCACAACCATGATATTAATATTGATACATTAAAAATAGAGACTTCCTTCACCATCACCCTCTTCCCATCTGACTCTAATCCATCCGAAAACCCCAACAGCCACTAATTTTTTCTCCCCTGCTATAACTTTGTCATCTCAAGGATGTTATATAAATGGCATCTTACAGTATACAGTTTTGGGGGGGGGGTTCTTTTTTACTCAGTATAACTTTCTGGAAATTTATCCAGATCATAGCTTATAGCAATAGTTCTCTCCCTTTTATTGTTGAGTAGTATTTCATGGTATGAATGTATCATGGTTTATTTAACTATTCATGCATTGACAGATACCCTGATCATTTTCATTTTTTTTTTAATTTGTAGCTACTATGTACTTTAGCTGTTACAAATAAAGCTGCTATGAATACCAGGTACAGGTTTTGGTATGAACATTGGTCTTCATTTCTTTGGGATAAATGTCTAATAATTGCTTGGTCATTTGGTTGTTACATGATAAGTTTTTTAAGTAATTGCAAAATTGTCTCCCAAGTGACTGTGATATTTTTCATTCACCAACATGGTTGAATGATCCACTTTCGGCACATCCTTGCCAGCATTTGACGTTGTAATTACTTTTTATTTTAGTCATTTTAATAGGTGTGTAGTGATATCTCATTGTGGTTTTAAGTTGTATTTCTAAAGAAGATATTGATGTTAAACATCTTTTCATTTTTTTGCCATCTATATACTTTTTCATATGAAACATTTCTTCATGTCTTTTGCCCATTTTTCATTGGATTTTTGCTTTTATACTATAAAGTATAAAATAGTTGGATTATTTACTATTCATACTCTTACTTGCTTTTATACTATTTGAGAGTTCTTTATATATCTTAGATACTTGTCCTTCATTGAATGTGTGGCTTGGAAATATTTTCTCCCAATCTGGAATTGTTTTTCATCATCTTAACAGAGTCTTTCAAGAGCAATTTTTTTTTATTTTGATGAAGTCCAATTTATCATTTTTTCTCTTTGTAGATCATTTTTTACTGTCAAGTCTAAGATCTTTTTGCCTATCTTAAAAACGTTCTTCCCTTATATTTTTTTCTAAGTTTTAAAGAGATTTGCATTTTACATTTCAGTCCATGATTCATTTTGAATTATTGTTTTTTATAACTTGAAAGACTTACTATAAGAGAACTTTTTTTTCTTTAACCAGTGAATATCCAATTTCTCCAGCACCATAAATTGAAAATACCATTTTTCCTGCATTGACTAGCCTTTTCATATTTGTCAAAACTCAACTGGATGTTATATGTGGGTCTTTTTCTGAAATCTTCTTTCTGTGCCATTGTTTTAATATGTCTATCCTTCAACCGGTACACAGCATCTTATTTACTGTAACTATATGACAAACATTGAAATTGAGTACACTGCTTTTTTCAATTTTATTTTGCTTTTTCAAATTAGTTTGAGCTAGTCTAGTTGTTTTCTCCTTCCATGTAAACTTTAAAATCACCTTGTCCATATCTACAAAAACACTTACTGAGTTTTGGTTAGAAATTGCATTGAACTTCTATATCCATTTGGGGAGAATTGACATACTAAGCCTTCCAATCCATGAATGTAGACTGTCTCTCCATTTATTTAGATCTTCTTTGATTTATGTCATCAGCATTGTGTTGGTTTGGCATATAGGTCCTATACACTTTCTGTTAGATTTTCATGTTAATATTTCATATTTTTGAGTTATTGTAAATGGTATTATATTTTTAAAGTCAGTGTCCACAAGTTTACTACTAATATAGAAATACTATTGATTTTTGTATGTTTATCTTGAACCATGTGACTTGCTGAACTCACATATCAGTTCTAAGAGTTTTTGTTTGCTTGGTTTTGTCTACTTGTTTGTTTTGAGATTCCTTGGACTTATCTGTGTAGACATCCTGTCATCTGTGAATAGAGGTAGTTTTGTCTCTTCTTTTCCAAACTGAATGCTTTCATCAGTTGTTGACGACTCACTGCATTGGCTTTTTCCAGCACCATGTTGAATAGGAGTGGTCAGAGTGGACATCCCGGCCTTGTTGCTGATCTTAGTGGAGAAGCATCCAGTCTTCTCCACTAAGCATAATGCTACCTGGATGATTCTTGTCGATGATTTTATCAAATTGAGGAATTTCCCCTCTGTTCTTACTTTTCTGAGCCTTGTTTCAGGAATGAGTGTTAAATGCTACATCAGTTGATATGCTGATGAGATTTTTCTTGTTTACCTTGTTAATATGGTGGATTACACTTATTATTTGTTTTCACTTAGGGCATTACATACAACACAGTATGGTAAGCACATTAATTCACTGAAATAATTCTACCTTATGCAACAAAATTCTAGTACTCTTAGAACTTCTTTTTATACATATCCTTTACTGAGTGTATTACATGTACCTCAGTGTGATGAACGCGTTATTCCACCAAAATAACACTATACTTATTCACATGGACAACTACAATTCATTTTTAACAGCTTTATTGGGGTATAATTGATACACAAAAAACTGCATATATTTAAATTATACCGTTTCATGCATTTTGACGTAGGTATACACTATCCCCACAATCTAGGTAATAGACATATCCATCACATCCAAAAGTTTGTCTCTGCCTCTATGATATTTTTTCTCCTTTAATTTTAGTGAAAACAGTTAGCATGAGCTATACCCTTTTATTTTTTTAAGTGCACTATAAAGTATTGTTAACTATAGGCACAATGTTGTACAGAGGATCTCTAGATTATTATTCATATTGCCTAACTGAAACTTTATATATGTTTTAAACAGCAACTTTCCATTGTACCTTCTCCCAGCGCCTGGCGTCTACTATTCTCCTCTCTGTTTTTATGAGTTTATTTTAGATACCTCGTATAAGTGGAATCGTATAGCATTTGTCCTTCTGTGACTAGCTAGCTTATTATAAACTTGGCATAATCTCCTCCAGGTTCATCTATGTTGTTGCATATGGCAGAATTTCCTTATTTTTTAAGATTGAATAGTATTTATTTTATGTAAATGCTGCATTTTCTTTATCCACTCATCTTTCAATAGACATTAAGAAAAGTAGAAATAGACTAGTAGGACTACATTAAACTAAAAAGCTTCTGCACAGCAAAGGAAACAATAAGCAGAATAAAAAAGTAACCTATGGAATGGAAGAAAATATTTAGAAATCATATATCTGATAAAAGATTAATTATCCAAAATATATAAGGTATTCCTACACCTCAATAGAAAAAAAACAAGTAACTCAATTAAAAAATGGGCAAAGAGCACCGGCCCAGTGTCGTAGTTGTTGGGTTTGCATGCTCTGCTTCGGTGGCCTGGGATTTGCAGGTTCAGAACCCCAGGCACAGACCTAGCACCACTTGTCAAGCCACGCTCTGGCAGCATCACACATAAAATAGAGGAAGATTGGCACAGATGTTAGCTCAGCAATGATCTTCCTCAAGCAAAAAGAGGAAGATTGGCAAGAGGTGTTAGCTCAGGGCCAAACTTCCTCACAAAAGAAAAAAACATCAGCACAGACTTTGAATAGACATTTCTCTCAAGAAGAAATATATATGGCCAACAAGTATATGAAAAAATGTTCAACATTACTAATAATCAGAGAAATTTCAATCGCAACTGCAGTGAGATATCACTTCACCCCTGTTAGGATGGTTATTATCAAAGAAAACAACGATAACAAGTCTTAGCTAGAATGTGGAGAAATTGGAAACTTGTACACTGTTTGTGGGAATGGAAAAATTGTGCAGCCATTATAAAAAAGACAGTATGGAGTTTCCTCAAAAAATTAAAAATAGAACTTCCATGTGATCAGCAATTACACTTCAGGGTATTTATCCAAAGGAAACAAAAACACTAACTCAAAAGAATATTTATACCCCTATGTTCATTGCAGCATTGTTACAATAGCCAAGACATGGAAGCAAGCTAAGTGTCCATTGATGGATGAATATACAAAGAAAACGTAGTATATATATACAGTGGAATATTATTCAGTTGTAAAAAATAACTAAATCTTGCCATTTGCAACAACATGGATGGACCTTGAGGGCATTATTTTAAGTGAAATAAGTCAGAGAGAGAAAGACAAATACCGTGTGATCTCATCTGTATGTGGAATCTGAAAAAAACAAAAGAGAAAACAGGTTTATAGATATAGAGAAGAGACTGGTGGTTTCCAGAGGCAGGAAGAGTGGAGGATGAGCAAAATGGATGAAGGGGGTCAAAGGCACAAACACCCAGTTATAAAATAAATGTTGTGGAGCTATAACGTACAGCATGGTGACTATCGTTAATAATACCATATTGAAAATTTGCAAGTTGCTAAGACAGTAGATCTTAAAAGTTCTCATCACACGCACACAATTGTAACTATGGTGACAGATGTTAACTCGACTTACTGTGGTGATCATCTACCAATACATACGAACATCAAATCACTATGTTGTATACCTAAAATTAATGTAATGTTATATATCGATTATATCTCAATGTAAAAGAGAGATTATTTTCTGATGCTATGCTTTCTTCCTTGGATGTATGTATTATCCTCTTGAGTCTCATTTTGCATACAAAATGGATAACTTTTGCAGGAATTTTTTTTTTTAATTAGAGTGATTCTATTATATTAACGAACATTCACTTTAATTTTTTATAATCATCCCCATTATTTATATTAATAAAACAGAAATAATCTTTTATATTTTCATTAATAAAAAGAGATCCTCTGGTTTTCTGGAAATTTATTTTATAATACAGTATTTACAGAGACTGGATTGGCCCATGTCCAAATCATCTCGTCCCTGAAAATGAGGAGGTGAAAAATTTATATGTTTTTCTCTAATTTGATTTTCCTAGGTGGTGAACCCAATATTTCATGTATAGTAGGAATAAAAGTAACAGGAAATCAAGGTGGTTTGGGTATTCCGTGAGGTTTCTTTCTAACGTTCTCTTGCGTGAACGCCAAGGAACACACACCGTCCCATTGTTCCTCTGCCTGTCCTTGTTCCAGACCCACCTCCTGAGAACTTAGCATTTCAAAACTCCATTTCAGTGTGGGGAATAATGAACGAATTACTAAAAGTGGTCCGTAGTTCATCATGCTGCCAAAGAACCGAATTACTTTTTGTTTTCCTTTAATTGTATTTCCATGTTGGTTTTGACAGCTTTCACTTAGTTTAGGGGGGAGCATCTCTTTTCTCTCTGCTACTGCCTATTTTAGAAACACGTTGAAGCAAAATCTCCTGATTTGGGGCCCTTAATCTGCAGAAAGTAAAGCCTGAATATGAATGCTACAGTCAGTGTCTGTGCAGCAACCAAACAGAGGCCCGGTTCTTTTCATGAACTCCCCTTATTAATCTTAAGCATATTTTCCTCATGCTAAAAAAATCTTAAGGGTATTAGTATCACAGCAATATTTCCATTTTGGACTTTCCTCTTCCTGTCCGGATAAATTCCATAGTTATTCCTTCTCATCTTGACAACTGGTCTCTTTTGCCTTGCATTGTATCTTAGGCATTCTGCAAAGGCTCTGATTTACACATTGTTACTTCACTATTAAATATTTCTGCTCATTCAATTTATTTTTGGATGTAACAAACATCTACCTGAAGACTTACATAATCACCTTAAAATATCACTTTATATATTTAATGTTTAAAATATGTGTTATAATATTATTATGCATAAATGATAAGCAAATGCAGAAACTTCCATTCCAACTACATTAAAAGCAGTATTATTTGCCTATTTAGTGTGTTTGTTTCCTCAAGGAATCTCCAAATGTTGTTTTCTTTGTGTTTGTTTTTATCAAAAATTAGGCTGAATCAAAAGAAATTTAAAGATAAGATAAGCTGCTACAATACTAGTTAGCTTTTATTAGCTTAATTTTAAGTGATAAAGCCTCACCTCCGTCTTAAAATATGTATCTAGAGAGCGATTTTAGAAAATTCCAGACAAAAGGTTTCCTATTCCTCTTGTTTTGAGTCTGCCCTTGTATGCTTTTCGAGCATGTGTTCATGTGTATGCATGTGTGTGTGACCACCCAGGAAAATTCAGAATGATGTGAGACCTTGTTTCTCGTTGACTGACTGTGCTGTAGAGTGTGAATGAACCTAACCAGGCATTTCCTCAGGCTTTTCTGTGTGCCTACGTCCAATGGAGGTACATAGGAAAACAGCCATCTAAGAAGGAAATGAATTGTTCTGCAAATGGTGTCATACAGTTGCAACAATGCTGTGAAATTCTCAGCTTCATGCTTAAAAGCATCAACAGGTGGTTTGTAATTTTTAAAACAAATTAATAAATTTACTTGAATGTGTACATAACTCGTGATGTATCTTTTCGTATAATCCTTTATAAATAAAATAGTGCCCAAAATCTAAGAAGTAATGTAACATGTTATTAATTATGGAGCTAAGTGAGGTTGTTGATTCATATGTCCTACTTTCCTCTGAGACAAATACTCGCCCAGATCCATTTGGAAAGGCCTTGCAGAATAATTTAAAATATGTAAATAAGGAAAAAGATAGATTTTTGTTATTACTAATGTGTCTCAATTTTCCCCTACTTAATACTAGTGAAAGAATATCAGTACATCATTATTGAGAGTATATATTAAAATCCTCAAATATTTATATGTCATATATAAAGAAACAAAATTGCAATTTGAGTCTCATATGTCTTATTCCATAGAGGTATTGTCTCTTAATTTACAACAATAATATTTATTGTCATATTGAACATGAGATAGACACAGTTACATATTTATGTATGTTTATAACTCTTCAGTCTTACTGAATTGTGTATATTTATTTTTTTAAATTGAATGCATTACATTTTATTGTGGTACTATAAATTTCATGTTTATTATTGAAATAACAAAGCAGTATTCTATTATTAATAAACACTCATATTTATGGATCTAGGGTTAACTGATGGTATTACAAAATATAAACTTAATGAGCTCTAAGTTTTAGCAAGCAATCTTTTTTGTTATGGGGGTCAATCACTAATTCAACAAGACCTCCTCTATCTAATGCTACTTATGTGATCATTGGGGGAAAGGGGCAAAGAAAATTTCAAAATTAAAAATGAGGTCATATAGAGAGAGGTATTTTTAATGATACACTTGTTCTAATTTTTAAGGACATCATATTTCATATAATTGTACTATGCTAGTTATCCATTTGTTGAGCCACAACTCCATATACATACTTCATTCCCTGTACTGCGATGCTATAGCTTGGCCCTGTAAACAGTTTTCCTACATCACCTGGCACAATGTTAAACTTTCATCAGTAGAGCATGTTGGAGGAGTGAGGGGCTTCTCTTCTTGATTTCAGTGTGTTTCTGTTCCTCTTATTTCTCCTATGGCTGCCGATGGTACGTATGGACAATAGCCAATGGCACTCACTCCCATCGAGTTTCAACACCACGCTAGCGCATGGCTTCCCGGTGAGTTGCTGTGACTTCCTAGATAGTTACACCAGTACCCTAGTGGGCAGCATGACAAGAATGCCAAGGGCATCTCACAGGCATTTTTGTACAGGGTTTCCAAGTGAATTCAGTTGGCACAACAGAGGATTATTTCCTGCTTGGCTGCCCAAGCCTGTGGTTCCTCAGTGGACTTCCCTGTCCAAGAAGTGATGGCTGCAAACTCTGAAGCAAAGTCTGAAAGGCAGACTGTGATCAGGGTTAGGGGAGGTTTCCCATTTGTTTCTTCCTTGTTTCCTCTGTTTCAGCCCTGCAGGGAGTGGCTCCTCCCCAGATCTGACATTCCTCTATTCTTTGGAGGTTTGATTTTTGTTTTTGTTTTACCCCTTCACAATTAATCCCTAGTTATTAGTTAATAATTCTTTACATTAAATTTTCTTTGTTCAAATTGCTACAGGGTTTCTTTCTCTTGATTGGCCTCTGAATGATACAAATACGAACACAGAAAAACAACTAGATTTGACATTTTACTATCTTCAAGACAGGGAATAATCGTGTCAGGAAATAAAACCACTGTTCAATATTCTTCTTCTTTTGTTATCTGCTTTATGTAATGTAATCATCATTCTTTATCATTTTTAAAAGGTAGAAAGTTTAGATGAGGAGAAAAAAATCTCAATTAAACTTGTTTTTTTAAATGCTGGAATAAATATTGGATTAGGAACCAGATCTGCTTTTGAGCTATATGTGTGTTTCCATCCTGTTTTATAACTTTGGACAACTCATCCTTCAACATCTTTCCTGCCTTGCCTTCCATGCATCCATTAAATATACATTTGTATCTACTTTCAAATGTGTCCACATTCTTCATTAATTTATTTCAATAAAACAACCTGTTTCCGTCACAGTGAGGATTTTCCTTGTAAGCAAGGGCTTTATCAGCACTAGTCTTTTAACTGTTTAACACGAAGCCTTTTTCACTCTGATTCCCTGGAAGCTCATTAATTAAGCAAGAGTCTTTAAGAATCAAGTGATACGTTAGGACGCTAATGTGAGAAATTAGCGGCTGACTTGAAGCTTTTAAGTGTAGTAATCAAGCCTTCTTTTGAAGCCTTAATGGTGGATTCAATAAATGTTTAGGATAATGGGTAATAAAGTCTACCAAACCACAAGAATACACGAGAATAAACAAGTGTTTGACACAGGCTCCAAAGTTGGGACAGACTGGTATATTTTGATTAGGAAATAGTGTTCCATACTCCACAAATCATTACTAATTAATAAAGTTGAAAATGATATAACAATGATAATATTGACAACTACAACTAACATTTCTATGTAAAATATACAAGTATATAAGGTGCCTATATTTTGGATCTAGCTCAATAATCACAACCTTTTAATGAAAAGTAGCTATTTTACAAGCAAAGAAATGGGGATTTAGAGTTTAGGTAGTTTGTCAGAGGTCACAATTCATTAAGGACAGAGCCATGGTTTAAAATCAAGTTGAGGGCCGGCTCCGTGGCTGAGTGGTTAAGCTCACTTGCTCCACCTCAGCGACCCAGGGTTTCACCATTCCACTCCTGGGCGCAGACCTAGCACTGCTCATCAAGCCATGTGGAGGCAGCGACCCACATAGCAGAACTAGAAAGACCTACAGTTAGAATATACAACTATGTACTGGGGGGCTTTGGGGAGAAGAAGAAGAAGGAAAAAAAAAAGATTGGCAACAGATGTTAGCTCAGGGCCAATCTGAAAAAAATAAAAAAGAAAGATGCTTTGCTAATTAATAAAATGCAAGCTAATTTAAATAAATAAATAAAATCAAGTTGAAACTACTGTCCAGATTCTTTACATTACACTTCTTAACTTGAAATCCAAGTCTTTGTATCGTTCTAAATGTTATTAAGAATTAAATATTCATAGATATATTCACTTCATGTTTATAACAAACTAATACATGTGATTCCAGGTGAAAAGCAAATTCCTTAAAATTATTCAGTATTATTATAAAGTTAGGCATGTTAAATACTTCAATAAATATTCTAATAATTACTCAATGTGCAAAGATAAAGGAAGGGATATAAAGATACAGGAGGAATGGGAACTTTTACTGAGAAATTCTTATAGCCCAAACGTTGTGTTAAGTTAAAAATATTAGCCCTTGTATTATTCTAAAACAATCTATTAAATGATTATTAGCTGTTGTGAGATAATGCTTGCCTCTGAGTAATAGCGCTTTATAATAACAGACATCTAAACAAGATAGACGTTATTCTTCCGGGACTGCGATGATATTTCTATGCGTGAAGTCCTTAGCAGCTCAGGGCCCTTTTCTTGAGCCTGAGGGCAATGTCATTCTGAAAATTACCTTCCTGGCAGTCAGATTGTCCCGGATTCAATTCAGAGATGAAGATTTGTGTGCAAGTAATTTGTTAGAGATGACCCTTGGGATCTATGCTTTAGTAGGAAGGGAAGGAAGCAGCATTGAGACAAAGGAAACTTGAGTTGTGATGTTGTTAAAACAAAGTTTCTCCTGACAGTACAGACAGCCCTGGTGCTGTGATGGCCTTTCATAGTTGTCCAGGGTTGCGTCAAGGGACTGAGCCTTTCTTCCACATTGATCACTCCTTGAATGCAGGCTGCTATGAAAATGTCCTAAGACCTTGGTCCAGGTGACTAAGTCCTCACAAGAGGGCAACACTCCTAGAAGGCTAGAGAATAACTCCTAGAAAGCGGAATCTGAACAACACAACTTAGCATCCACCATAGACCCTGTGATCTAATTTCAAATGCAGTGGCAATAAGGAGAAAGGTATGAATGACAAAAATGCGCAGCTGGATCTTCTGAAAGGCTTAAGGTGCAATACAATACTTCTACTTATGTCTTATTAGCCTGAACTTACTAACATGATGATTCCTCTTAAACAAAAGGTTCAAAATAGTCAGGTCACTATTCTGGATATCCAATTGTCCAGCTGAAAATAGGAGAGAAGTAGTTATTAAGTGAGTGAAAGACCAGTCCATAATGTGAAACAGCTATTTGTTACGACGTACAAACAAGGATACAGAATCAGAGATGAAATAACTTGCCTACAGGTCACATGTCTATATATTAAACCCATATCTAAATATCTGCAGCCACTCATTTATTTTCTTTTCACTACACACAATTACCTTCTTATAATAAGTAAGATGGATACATGCACAAGCCAAAGATTCTCACTGGTTACATTGTCATGTTTTATCCAAAGTGAAGCACCTGAGAATACCAAGTAAATGATTAAATTTTGCAATTATATGACAGTTTCCTTCTTTAATTTACTGCCAACTTCAATATTTTGGTGTAAGTAAGGGAGGTGTTTCTCCATTTCATATCTGAAATACTGCAGCTCAGATAGTCTGAATGATTTATCCTGTGTCAAAAATAGAAGTTTCTAATCCCTGTTTCAAAATTACATATTTGTTTACATTTTCTTAAATCATGAATTATCGAAAGGGTAAATACCTGGTTTCTTCTAAATCAAAGTTTTAAATGAGAAATTCAGAATCACATGTGCTTTACTAAGACTGCTTCCCTCAAGTTTCAGGTGAAGCAAGATCTGAATGTGAAATGATATAGTCTAGTCAGACAGACAAGGTGAAAGAAGACAGAGGGAGAGGAGGAAAGAGGGGACCCAGAGGAAGTCAGCGGTGTAGAGCTGGCATCCTCTGATTCCCTTTTTCTTTACAGGTTTGTGATTGGTGTCATCACAGAAGGGTTTTCAGTCACATACTGAGAACTCTAATTAAGAGAGTTATCTCCACTTGTGCAGGCTTGAGGGGGCACTTCAATCAAGTAGGACCTGTTGAAGTGTGAATAGGGAGAGCAGGGGGAGTCAGTGTCATGAAGAGAAGGAAGTTGGCTGTAGACCAAGAAGCATCACAGGACAGGTTTGCTCCAGCAGAATCTTCCCAATCCACTATGGAGACTTGAGGCAGAAATCAGCTTTTGCCAGCACACTGGACGTGGATCTGTGTCTCTCGGGGGTACACCGACTTAAGCGAGCTCTCAGAGGCTGATATTTAAGTTCTCATATCAACTTATTGTTTTGCAATGAGAAATACTACTTATTTCTTGTCTGATTAATATATTTCCTCCATTGAGATTGATTTGCATTATAAGTTGACACATTTTTCAAGAATTGCTTGGTAGTCATGAAATTTGAGTAAGGGGAGAATTTTAAATAATGATAGCTTCTGATAATCTGATGCATCTATCTTCTCAGTAAAAATATATCTGTCTCTAGGACTAGAGAGTTCACACATCTTCATGCTACACTACTTGAAAAGCACTGGTATTATTTTCTTCTCGGACTCTAATTGTTTCTCTATTTTGATTATTGACCAGTCCTTTCTACTGACACATTTCAGAGAGTATCTACTGATAATGTTAAGATACCTTACCTTCCCAAGGACTTGAAGACACAATAGAGAATCTTGTAAAAAGAAATAAGCAAATCTGACACCAAAGAAATTATTAGAAATCTGTGAAATAACCAAGAGTTTATACATTAATGTATGCTAAACAATCCAGGAAGGCTAAAATTTCAATTATGGTGATCTGTCAACAGTCTCATGGAGACTCATTCAGGGATTATATCATGACTGCCTTTTGCTAGTCAAAATTTGATTGATTTATTTTTTTCTTTTTCTTTTTAATAAATTTTAAGTTCACAGAATTGGATTAATCTTACATTCATCATTGCTTCATGCAAACCTCTCTCCCTCTCTCTCTCTATATATATACATATTTATGGACAATAACTTAGAACTGAACCACTGTGTGGTCTTTCCCCATCTCCTCCTCTTCATTCCCCAACCATTGCTCTCTATTCTGAATCCTGTGCCCCTTATCCCCTTGCTTTTGTTTCTATATAATTAGATAATGTCTGTACGTATGATGAGAGGCCATGTGAGATGGTTCAATCATAGCTATGAAACCCCCCCCCAAGAACTCCATGTCCTCTAACAGTCAAAGAGAATGAGGGTGAGCAAGCACCTTGGTGAGCATGTTTTACCAAGTTCAGCTGAGAAATCCTTTGTAAATATCTTTGTTCCGATTTCAAGCTCACCTCACAATTTAACAAATACTTGGTAGGTTTCAAGTAAGTAGCCTAGAGATAAAAATACTCTAAGAACTTTCTAAAATGTTTTGCCTAAGAGTTTGCATTTCTCATTATAAACTTGACAGACATAGTGGTTATAATTTGGCATGTCGTGTAGCATCCTTAGAGGGAGAGAAGACACAGATAGTTGATTCTTTGAACATTCGTGCTGGAGACATGATTGTTGTGTTGAAAGCTTGATGTGAAATTAAAACATGTTTCAGTATATTTTGAAATAAAAATTAACAATTAAAGGGGTCGGCCCCATGGCTGAGTAATTAAAGTTGAGCATGCTCTGCTTCGGTGGCTTGGGGTTTGTGGGTTCAGATCCAGGGTGTGGACCTACTCCATTCATCAGCCATGCTGTGGCGGCATCCCACATACAAAATAGAGGAAGGCTGGCACATATGCCAGCTCAGGGTAAATCTTTCTCATGAAAAAAAAATTAAAAATTATTTTTCAGAAGTTGTGATAAAAGTAAGAATTAACATTTAAAATATTTAAAAAGCAATAGCTTTGGGCTTGTACTCAAATCCAAACTATGCCTCTTAAAAGCTATGTACCCTCCCTGATTCACATATCAAAATCTTAATTGTAATAACCTCACAGAATCTTCTGGAAGTTAATGGCTATGTGAGTAAAGCACTTGACACAGCTCCTGACACATAAGTGCTGGATATCTGATAGCTTTTCTCCTTCTCTTCCTCTTCTTCATTGCAAGGTAAGTTCTTTCTATGTTTGACCAAAATACCATTATGTTTTGTCTGTTTACGTTAAGTTCGATTGCACACTGATGGAAAATAATTATTATGGTCTAAACACTCTTATAATGCTTTCTTGAATATGGGATATATTGTGCTCAAGACAATGTAAAGGCCATCTTCTCTAAGTACACTGGAGATCTTTACAAGTATCTCATTGAATTGACTAATTGTGACAGCCTTAAGTTACTCAGACAAAGTGCTGCTGTGGAATACCAGCTCTGTGCACAGATTATACCATGCAATCTGCCATGCCAAATATGTAACTCTTCAATAATGTTATCCAGAAATCTGTCATCATCATAACTAATCATGGGGGCTGGATCAGTGGAGTAGTGGTTAAGTTCGCCTGCTCTAATTCAATGGCCCAGGGTTCATGGGTTCCAATCCCGGGCACAGACCTATACACCACTTATCAACTATGCTGTGGAGGCAGCCCACATACAAAATAGAGGAAGATTGGCACAGGTGTTAGCTCAGCGCCAATCTTCTTCAACAACAACAACAAAACTAGCCATAAAGGCCATATAACACAATCTGGAATCTGCTGTGGCAAAATAAATTAAGACTCCAACAGGTAATATTGAACTTCTAGGCTGATCACTAGTACTAATCAGGCTTGGAGACATAGTTAAGAATGTAGGTAGATCCTTGGAAGACCATTATTAAAAAGAGAGGAAAAAGAAGAAAATGAAAAATGCTGTTATCAATACAAAGCACAAAATATCAGCAATAAAAGGATGACTTGACCCTTGCAGCATCAACAACAGCTTTGCCTATTTATTCTATCTTTTAGGGCAAATTTTCTGAGAATAATTCCATTTGTGCCACACTGTTATATGGAATTTTGTGTATAGGGAAACAGCCCCCAAACGTTTAGTTTACAAACCATTAAAAATAAATATTGTTCTGCAATATTAAAAAATGAAAAGTTACTGTAATGACTGCTCAAAAAGTAGTATTTCTCAAGGTATGGTCCATGGAAAACCTGCAAATGAATCACCTGGGCTTCTTGTAGAAAATTAAGATTCCCAGCCTCTTGCTAGACTAATTGGTATGAAGACCCTAGGAATCTACACATGCTGAAATACACAAACGATTTTTATGCATACCTAACTTTGAGACCAATGTACTAGGAAAATTTGGGGGGAGGGGAGTAGGTGGCCAAAACAAAGAGAGAGCTTTTATGATAGAGGCATAAGAAAAAGGCCCTGTGAGGTTAGCACCTAGCACAGTCAGACAGTCAAATCAGGTAGAGACAGACATTCCTGAGGCTTTTTCCTGGTAAGAGTCTTATCACAAAGATAGCTACTACTCTATCTTATAAGAGAAATATATTCATAATAGGAGATAAATATTGTGATAATATTGGAATAGCAATTATAGATTCTGCTGACCAGGCTTTAAGGAAATTGATGCTCTCACATTTTACTGTTCTGAGTATAAATAAAACAACCAGTATGGACACCAACTTAGAAATAGCTATCGATATTACACATGCACTTACCCATTGAGTCACCAATCCACTTCTGGAGATCTACCTGACAATGTAACTGCACATATAGATAATCATCGATATGCAGATCTCTTCATTGTGACATTGTTTTTAATAGCAAAAGACTGGAAGCAATTCATGATGAAGCATTAGGAGATTTGTTAAATAAAATATATTGTACTTACACCGTGGAAAACTCTACATCCTAAAAAATCAGGGAGCTCTCTGTGAGTTGACATGAGACTGTCATGTCGCTGATACACCCTGATTAAAGAAAAACTTACCGCAGAAGAGTGTATATCATATACTAAAATATATGAAAGAAGGAAGAGTGTAAGGAGAATGTATTCATTTCCACAGGAAAGCAGGTCAGTTTTATTTAAAAAGTATTTAAATTTGATTTTTATAGGTGTCAGAACAGGATTGGGAGAAGACCTCTCAGAATATCCTTTTTATGTCATTTTGCTTTTCTTCTTATGTTAATATATTTCATATTAAAATAAACTTCATAGAATATATTTTATCCCAAAAGAAATAAAAATCCTTGTGATGTATAACTAGACATATTATTCCATATATTGCCTTCTCTTTTACCAGCCCTTAATATACATTAGACTGTCAGCAAATAAAACAACATTTGGACAAAGCAATAAATTGATCCACATGAGTATTGATGGAATTATCACTCAATGTTCAAATTGTTCCTTTCTTATCATCTGTCTTTGCAAAATCTGTGTCTTGCCACTCTGAAGAAGGCTTTAAATGATGACCCTCTGTTTCAGGTTACTCTTGCAAGTTTATATTTTATCTATGCAGTTTCCTCAGAGGCATGAAAGTTTTCAGACTACAAAGAAGATTTTTTTCACCTGGACCAATGTTGTGAATACAACGTTTAACAGAAGCTGATAGTTGCAAGAACTGAACTATCTATAACAGTGCCAGTTCCCACTGGAATTAACTAGATTGGTGTGTAATTTTCAGTTTAGATTCATTACTTGAGCTTAGTGTAGTCAGTCAGAATCCAAATCTAAATCTGTCCCATTCAGGTTTATAGACAGCAATTTGGGAACTCAAGAATTATAATTCAAAACCCCAGCCAGTCATGCCTGTAGCATCTATTTCAATCAGGATAGAGGCAGGGAACCTTAGAGTAAACTTGTTCAAAGTATTTCCTTTGCAGGCATGAATGACCAAAGTATTCTTAAACTAGCAAATTGCAAGTAAATTCAAAGGAAATATTTGTCAAATTTCCTGGCAATAAATATCTTCTTTTTGAAAAGTAAAAAATGTATATATATATTTCATTACTTATTCATTGTGACAGTCCCAAATTCACCTAGAGAACTGAGATTTTTAAGGTATCATATTTCCATTGAATTAAATATCTTATTTATATGGAATCTATTTGAATTAAATTTCTCCTTCTGTAATGAGTCAGTTAGTCATGATAGTGTACAAAATGGTTTTTAGAAGGGACTGGCTTTCAAAGAGGTTAATCTTATCCTATCTGTAGCACTTTTTAGTATTGTGACTTTAAAACAAGTAAATTAAGCTACAGTGGTTCAGCTTCCCCGTTTGTAAATTGAAAAGTTTAACTCAAATTATTTATTCATTTATTTTTAACTTTTATGATGCTCTGTGGTTCTTAAAAACCTTCATGATACCTTAAATCATGTAGTCTTCAAGCTATCCCTGTAAGATAGAGAGAAATTATCACGATTTTCATTCACAAGTGATAAAACTGAAACAAATAGGCATTAAAAAGATTTTCCAAGCCCTGTCAACAATAGGATTGCTACTTTGCAGCCTCAGCATTTGGAATATAAAATATTTTCTGGAACAGATAATTCCAAACTATTATTTAAAAAATAAAGGGTATTTACATTAATATTGAACTTCTATATATTTTCTGCCTCTATAAGTAATACCTATATGCCTGTGTATTACTTAAATGGATCTACAGCTTTTAGCCTGTAACTTTAAATTGTGACTTGCTATACATTCACAACTTTTCCCGTCTCCGTATTTACTTTTATATGCATGGCAGCTTCTGAACACAGCCATCTGTAAATTATTCATTGGATATCACATTCAAAATTTGTGGTTCAGGTCAGATTCCAAGATGTTCACGCTTAAAATTCAGATATTGTCAGTGTTACAGGGGATTGTAAAGGAGAAGGTAATATTTGGATTATAAATGCATATAAAATTCTTTTTTTAATCATCACCCTTCTTGGTGAATTTCAATCACATGACTGTACAAAGTTTGTCAAGTAAAAAGGGATATTTTGTTCCCTCAGAATTTACATGACTGATATATCTCCTGGATATGTGTTGGTAAAATCAGAAACCAATAAATTATTTTCAAAACATTTTAGTAAGCAGGACTTTTAGGTTTAATTTATTGGTCACAGCCCACAAATGTAGACTATGGACAGAAATTCATCAGGTTCTTCTGTTCTGAAAAGAACTGGAGACGTGATAAGCTAATCAGGTCATTCAGAATCTGACAAATTCTTCCTAGAGCTGATTTTAGGAGACTGGAAGGAAAGAGCTTTATTCCCTCTATGTCTTCTTTGGGGAGTAAGCTTATCCAGAAAATATTCCAATATTAGAAGCTTCTTGCAGTTCAGATTGTCTTCTACTGTGTTCCTTCTCTCGTTTGTGACCATATTGTGAGAGGGTTAAAATTCTTGTTCAACTCTTCTAGGGAGACAAATGAGCTGCTCTTTCAGCTAACCCTTTGGGAAAGCATGTGATTAAACTTTATCAGTAGAGGAAAATTCTGTTACTTCAGGGATTTTTCTCCATTATTCTCCCACTCTTATCCCTGAGGTAGGAAGTTGGGGTATGGACATACCCAGGACGCCATTGAAGGCTATAACAGAAACAAAGCTACTCCCAAAACTCTCTCAGGGAAAACTATCTAAAGCTAGGGATTGCGTGACAGAAAATAATGGAGTGGGAGGTGGTGGTGCAGGATAGTGTCAGCAGAGAGTTTTCCCAATAGTAGACAAGACCCAAGGCAGCACAATGACTTAAAACCCCAGGCTGCCAGTGGTTTGGCTTCTGAAGCCCTAAGAGTTCTGAAGAACTCTTATGATAACAAGGAGGATTGCAAAGCTTTATGCTAATTAGCTTGCTGGAGTTATGGAACTCAATGGTTCGAGCCTAAAATATAATGAATGAATGTAGGAGTTGGACGTCAGAAACAAAAAATCACTATTGAGTGAGAAAATTGAATTATTAGAAATAGGGCTGAGCAATCTCTACCTTTTGCTTACAGTGAAAAGTCAGTGAACGTACAATGATTCTTCATAAGTCCTTGAATAAGAAATGAATTTGTGTCTGCTTTTGCAGAGCAATTAGGAAGAGGCAAGAGACAAAAAAAAAAGGGTCTCTGTCTTAGTCCATTTGGGCTGCTATCACAAAAATACCATTGACTGGGTGGCTTATAAACAACAAACCTGTATCTCTCACAGTTCTGAGGCTGGCAAGTCCAAGATGAAGGCGCTGATAGATTCAGTGTTTGGTGAGAGCCCACTTCCTGATTCATAGATAGTGTCTTCTTGCCGGGATCCCTTTAATAAGAGCACTAACTCCATTTATGAGGCCTCACCCTCATTGCCAAATCACCACCCGAAGGCTCCATCTCCAAACACCACCACACTGGGGAATAGGTTTCAGTGTATGAAATAGGGAGTGCATGCACCTCGTCCACAGCACTCTCTCTTAGCCAATAATGGGCTAAAGGAGAAGACTGAGCTGCAAATTTTGGAAACTATTTTTCAAAAATAAACATTGAAGTCAAACAATTTATGGAAGCTAAGACTTGATGACAAAGATTGGAGAGAGGGAGTTCTTTACAGTCTCACCTGAGGGATAGTTTCACACAACTATTAGACATTTTGTCAAGAAAAAGAATAATAAATAATGCATATTGAGTGTTCATTATATACCAGGCAAGGTTTTAAGCATTTCACTTAAATGAGCTTATTTAGTCCTCACAGCAAACATGTGGTAGGTTTATCGGCTGTTATTATTACTCCCAAATTACAGGTGAGGAAACTGCATTAGAAAGAAGTTACATAACTTGAGACTTTAACACGCTGCCAAGGGGCAGACTTTAGTCCGCATCCTATCCAATTAAACACGAGTAACAGGATTTTTTTTTTTTTTTAAATTTTTATTTTTTCCTTTTTCTCCCCAAAGCCCCCCGGTACATAGTTGTGTATTCTTCGTTGTGGGTTCCTCTAGTTGTGGCATGTGGGACGCTGCCTCAGCGTGATCTGACGAGCAGTGCCATGTCCGCGCCCAGGATTCGAACCGATGAAACACTGGGCCGCCTGCAGCGGAGCGCGCGAACTTAACCACTCGGCCACGGGGCCAGCCCCACGAGTAACAGGATTTGGTGTCTATATTTACATGTTGCTTTTACATATGTGAAAATGTTAATCATACTTAAAAAGATAAATTCATAGATACTATGTTACTATGCCTAAAAAAATAAACACTTTAAATAGTATATTACTGTCTATTGGAAATTAATCTACTTGGTCAAAAATTTTTTTAAAAAGAACTAAAATTATCATGCTGCATTTGGAGATCTTTTCTTACAGGGGGTCTGTCATGGGTGAATTATGAGAAACCACAAAATGAAAGGAAGGATTATTGTTCCAAGACAAGAGAAGATATTTTGAATAATTCACTTGTACATGAAAATTATCGAATAGATGATTTGATTAATCTTCTTAACTTTGCAAAAAGGAAACCTGAGGCTATTGGATTTGCACTTGCTAGCTTAAGCTTTTCAGGGAAAGAATTTATAGAGTTTTCCATCTGTCTCCTCTTGTACATGTATATATGGGCTGTTTTCAGTCTTTGTCATAATATACAAAAGATAACCTGGTACACATGCCTAATCGTATTATTGTGAATACATATTAGAAATATTTTCCTAGAAGTAGTTTTTCTGGGTAAAAGTATAAATGCCAGTGTTCTTTTGCAACATATTGTCAAATCTCTGGACATAGTACTTCTGTTATTCTGCTTTTACACCAAGAATGCATGAACTTACCCATGTGACCACAAGTTTTCCAACAGAAGATGTTGTCAAATTATTGTATTCTTTCATTTGATAGATAATTAGTAGTATATTAGAATATTTTCGTATGCACATATCTTATTAAGAGCAAGATTCAACATTTTTTCATATGTTAGGGACATTTACATTTCTCTATATGCATGTGTGTGGTGTGTATTCTTTGTTCATATCTTGAGATTATTGTTCTATTAAATTGTTAGTCTTTTCTTCTCCCTTTTTTACAAATTCTTTATAATAATTTGTCTGTTATAATTTGCAAGTTTTTACCAGGATTTTTCTCTCTCTCTCTTTTTTTTTTTTTGTGAGGAAGATTGATACTGAGCTAACATCTGTAGCCAATCCTCCTGCTTTTGCTGAGGGAGATTGTCACTGAGCTAAAATCTATGCCAATTTTCCTCTATTTTTTGTGGGATGCCACCACAGGGTGGCTTGAGGAGCAGTGTAGCATTCCTCTATAATATCTATGTCCTTTATAAAATTACAAAAGACTTACATATTTCTCATATATATATATATGTATATATATGTGTGTGTGAGAATTGTCTGAATGCTTTTCATGTATTGACTAATACTATCTAGACTCTGTGAGGCAGGTACTATTTATCCTTCTCATTTTGCAAATAGGAAACGGAGCCACAGAGAACCACAATTGAGGGCAGGAAGCTTGGGTTTCTAAACCACTACAACTTACTCTTTTCCTCCTCCTCAGGCTGTAATCATGCTACCTACTTATATTTCTTCAGGTTTTGAAATAGTTCTCATTTAAAACCAAAGATGGCCTGTAACATAAGGGCTGGCCCCGTTGCTGAGTGGTTAAAGTTCCGTGTACTCTTCTTCCAGGGCCCCGGGTTCTAGGGCTCAGATCCCAGGTACAGATCAACTCCACTCAACAGCCATGCCATGGAGGCACCCCACATACAAAGAGGAAGATTGGCATAGATGTTAGTTCAGGGCTAATCTTCCTCAAGCAAAAAAAGAAGAGGATTAGCAATGGATGTTAGCTTAGGGAAAATCTTCCTCACCAAAATAAATAAATAAATAAATAAATTAATTAATTAAAACCAAATATGACATGTAAGATATTGGATATTGTCCCCATCTAATTTGAGAAACACCAAGCAATGTTACACAGATATGAAATTCATTCAATAGAAATTTAATATTTTATCATTTCATATTTCTCACAAATTGTGTTACTTGAAGAACTTGAAATAACTATTTAGAGTTAACTGTAGCATGCTATTATCTGCGATAACCGAAATAGCCCATTTGTAAATGTCTTCTACTTGAGTAATCAACAAATTATATTTGTCATATTGAGAGGCCTCAGAGTACAGTGGTTAAAAGTTCCAACTTGAAATTACTCATCCTGGATCAAATATTTATTCAGTCATTCAGTCAGGTTTGTAGTCACAGACATGTTTAGTATTGCTTTAAATGTAAGTATTCTTCTCACTTAAATGGGGATGAAAATATAGACTTCATTAGATTTTCCTAAAAATTAAGTATAATATCAGAAATGCTTCACCAGTAGGTGCTACATATGTTTTACCTATTATTATATCAAAAAGAGCTAGTTAACTGCTATACAAAGAGGAAAACATGACAACGAAAACTATCTTATAAATGAGGATAAAATAACCAATGGAATTGATTCACTATCTGTAATGAGATAAAAGGAAAAGCAAAATAAATCTTTTACATGTCATTAGACATTGGAAATAAAACATGCCACCCTACTAATTTCATTTGGAGACAATATCAAACTATGACATCATTTTAGCACCGGTAAAACTGACACTGAGAGAAACTAAGCAATTATTAGAAAAACCACAGTGAGCAGAAGGACAGAGGACTTGGGAAGAGGTTGTCTCCTCATTGTTCTCACCAGGCAAAGTCGACCTGGCAATCACTAGAGAGGCAGACACATGTGAATGAAGGAGTGCTCTCACGGATAAAAGCTAAATCAGTAACAACAGAAAATACTATGAAAGAAAAATAGAAGAATATGTAAGGAATTTATTCTTACTCTTCATTAGCCACAGCAAAAAATAAAAGCACAATGTAAAGGTGTGCAGTGCTTACCTTCCTAAGTCATCATGGGCTTCTTGCAATAACTTTATAAAAGGGGAAAAAATGTCTGTTAACTTTGTACAACTCAAGTTAGGTACTTTAAATTAGATAATGTGTTATTTCATTTTAGGATGTCCTAGAAATCTTATTCTGACCCTAAATCTCTTTACTGTTAGATCTGTCATTCTCAGATTTGAATACCATTCATTTTTTGGGGGGGGGGTGAGATGTTGAATGTGAGAGACTAAATAGTAACTTGGGAGGGACATTATGTGACAGCATTTTGATAGTTGAAAATTATGGTTGCACAGCTAATCTATTGTTCGCTTCCTATCCTCAATCCTCATCTGAAACACTTGGATTTAGAATTTTTTGGCTTTTAGTAAAGCAAGCGAGTTCATAGCCGTTCAATATTTACAACCTCCGTAGGATCTCTGGAATCATCCCCACAGCAACACACTAACATTTCTGCAGCTAAAAGTGATCACGCTCAGGGAGATGTATACAGAATATTAACAGCCTGACAGAGATTCTTTTCAGGTTTGCCATTAAGTGACTTTATCATGATTTTCAGAAACTTTTGGATTTTAGAGTTGTGAAAAAGGTAATATCTAAAAGTCATTTAGTTACATGAAGTAGCTGACATATAAGTTTAAAGTAAAGGCATTAGAGGACAGGAAAGTGAATACCAAGCATTATATGCTAGTTGGAGAAAAAGCCCAGAAAGTGGTTTGAGCAACATCAGAGCCTGTGGGCATCATGAACATTTTCTCTTATTCTTTGTAAAATTGATGCACAAGGAAACATTTGGTAAATGTAGGCATGTAAACAGATCTTATAACATAAAATGTAGAGAATTCAAAGTAGTAATCCAAACACAGAAGTAGATAGACTGCAATACTGTATCATAATCATCAACTTTGCTAAGAGACTAGATCTTAATTATTTCAATCACAAAAAGGAAATGATAATTCTGTGACCTGAGAGAGGTACTAACAATGGTGATCATATTACAATGTATAAATGTATCAAGCAACATAGCGTACAACTTAAATTTACACATTTTATGTCAAATGTATTTCAATAACAAAAAAAAATTACATGGGCCACTACAAGTGTGGCTAGATTAGAGAATTTGGACCTTTACCTAAAATTGCCACAAAAATTACCTGATGGGGCATTCCATTATCAGATTAAATTATAGAAGAAAGCATTTCAAAATATTCAAATTTCATGGGATAATTAATTAAACATTGTATATATTATTGGTAGATAATATATACGAGAACTCTGTATACTTTGAAATTCAAACCATTACTTTCTGTTACTCACTTTTACTCAGTTTTACTGAGTAACTTCAGGCAAATAGCAATACATTCAATTAACATGATGTTGCTTAAGTCAAATAGGCATGAGAGCTGGTCTTTTATATCTTATATTTAATGAGTGCATGGGACCTTAAGAGAGAATACTTATTGCTTAGCAATTTTTTTTTGTCTGCTTTGTGGCTAATAAGACAACAAAATAAGGCAATAATAAGGTAATAATATTTTTCTCTTTCCTATCTGTTGTTTGATTAAAATGGTATATGAATATTTTTGTTTTAATAAAAGTTCAGATTTAATAAATTTATTTGATTATTTTTGAAATTTTTAAGTTGCTTTTTAAGCTCATCTGAAAGAGTAAGTATGCAAGTGTAACAGGAGAATTTTGAAGAGAAATTGATGACACTTAATGGGGTAGAAATTATCTAACAGGGGCCGGCCCCTAGGCACAGTGGCCAAGTGCTCATGTTCCGTTTCCGCGGTCCAGGGTTCCGCCGGTTCAGATCCTGGGTTCGGACATGGCACCTCTTGGTAAGCCATGCTGTGGCAGGCATCCCACATATAACGTAGAGGAAGATAGGCACAGATGTTAGCTCAGGGCCAGTCTTCCTCAGCAAAAAGAGGAGGATTGGCAGCAGTTAGCTCAGGGCTAATCTTCCTTAAAAAAAAAAAAAAAAAACGAAAAGAAAAGAAATTACCTAACATGTTAAAATGAGCTATAAAAGAAAATAAGAAATGTTATTAGTGTAAAACTAGCAAAAAGTAAAAACAAATAGCACATTGAAACAAAATAATTCAAAGTTAACCCATCATACAATGGAGACAGTAGAAAAAAGATTAAAAAACCGTGACAGATTACTAAATGAATTGTGGTTAGACAATTAGAAAATTTGTTATTGAGAGTCATAATATTACCTTATTTCATTAAAAATAGCCAATATTGATTGAAGTTCTAAATAGAGAAACAAAATATACAGAAAATTTGGAAGATAGTACATGCTAGTGTAAGAAAAGACTTGCCAACAAGAATTAGAAATGACTCAATTTCTGGTTTACAGGTAATTAAATATATCTGACTGATTTTCCAAAATATTTTCAATCCTAAAATTTACTGATTTTTGTCTAGCATGATAAAGTGAAAATATACACATTTCAGTATTGATTTTTTTGTTTTGTTTTGTTTTTGAGGAAGATTAGCCCTGAGGTAACATCTACTGCCAATCCTCCTCTTTTTGCTGAGGAAAACCGTCTCTGAGCTAACATCCATACCCATCTTCCTCTACTTTATATGTGGGGCACCTGTCACAGAGTGGCTTGACAAGTGGTGCATAGGTCTGCACCTGGGATCCTAACCAGTGAACCCTGGGCCGCTGAAGTGGAACGTGTGCACTTAACCACTACGCCACCAGGCTGGCCTCTCAGTATTGATTTTTTGCAATGTATATTAGAATAGGGACCTTTTCTGGTTTAATGAATGGACATCTGTAGTCTAATACCTTACTGGACTTAGGTAGATAATATGGAGATTTTCATACATACAGCTGTTGAGTGCCTTTCTTGTTGGTAGGGGCTGCCAAGGACAGCCACTTTCTGTTTGACTTTATTAGGGATACTCCTGCGATTACTGGCCCAGTGGCTTCCAGGAACTAAAGCAGTTGTTGAGCAGACCTCTGAGTCTTACCAAGGTTGAATACCCAGCCTGTGTGTGCCAGGGTGTCTATGACCTTATATAGAGCCTGGCCAGCTTGCTTTTCAGTCAGGCATGCAATGAGGATGTCATCAATATAGTGGATGGCAAGTACTTCTGGGAGTAATTTGACTGATTGCAGACCTAGTCCTACTCACTGATGGCATATTGCAGGGGAATTCATTTCCTTGCAGAAGCACAGTCACAGCATGCCGCAGGTCATTCAGTGTGAATGCAAATTGGTCCTGATCTTCATCCTGCAAAAGGATTGAGAAGAACGCATTAGCCATATCAATAACAGCATAGCAGTCTCCCATGTGGGCTGCCAGTGCCTTGGTGACGGCAATAATGTTGGACACAAGTACCAGAGGCAACACCTTGGCATTCAAATTGCGCTCAAACTGCTGTAGCCCACTGTCAGCCTCCAGGCTCCGGAGGCTTCTTTTTTATTGTGGTAGCCTTGGTTTATGACATAACATAAATTTCAGGTGTACATCATTATACATTTCAATTTCTGTGTAGATTACATCATGTTCACCACCCCAAGGCTAACTACAATCGATCACCACACACATATGACTAATCACCCTTTTGCCCTCCTCCCTCCACCCCTTCCCCCACTGGTAACCACCAATCCAATTTCTGTCTCTACGTGTTTGTTTGTCATTGTTTTCATCTTCCATTTCTGAGTGAGATCATCTGGTATTTGACTTTCTCCCTCTGACTTATTTCCCTTAGCATAATACTCTCAAGTTCCATCCATGTTGTCACAAATGGCCAGATTTCATCATTTCTTATGGCTGAGTAGTATTTCATTGTGTATGTATACCACATTTTCTTTGTCAATTTATCCCTTGATGGGTACCTAGGTTGCTTCCAAGTCTTCGCTATTGTGAATAAGGCTGCGATGAACATAGAGGTGAGTGTATCTTTACGTGTTTGTGTTTTCCTGTTCTTTGGATAAATACCCAGCAATGGAATAGCTGGATGTTATGGTACTTCTACTCTTAATTTTTTGAGGAATCTCCATACTGTTTTCCATAGTGGCTGCACCAGTTTGCCCTCCCACCTGCAGTGTATGAGAGTTCCCTTCTCTCCACATCCTCTCCAACAATTGTTGTTTCCTGTCTTGTTAATTATAGCTATTCTGACAGGATCGAGGTGATACCTCATTGTAGTTTTGATTTGCATTTCCCTGATAGTTAATGATGTTGAGCATCCTTTCATGTGTCTGTTGGCCATCTCTGTATCTTCTTTGGAGAAATCTCTGTTCAGATCTTTTGCCCATTTTTTAATTGGGTTGTTAGTTTTTTTGTTGTTGGAATGTATGAGTTCTTTGTATATTTTGAATATTAGCCCCTTATCCAATATATGGTTTGCAAATATCTTCTCCCAATTGTTAGGTTGTCTTTTCGTCTTGTTGATGGTTTCCTTTGCTGTGCAGAAGCTGTTTAGTTTGATGTAGTCCCATTTGTTCATTTTTTCTGTTGTTTCCCTTGCCCGTCAAATGGTACTTGAAAATATGCTGCTAAGACCAATGTCAAAGAGTGTACTGCCTATGTTCTGGAGGCTTTTTTACAGGCCAGTCTGGGCTGTTAAACTGGGACAGAGTGGCACATAATACTCCTGCCTGCCTGAAAGTCCTCTTTCAACAGGGTCACATCCTTTTCTCTGTCTGCAGAGAATGCAGTATTGCTTTTAACTAATCAGAGCTTGGGAACTTAGCTAGACATGCCCCTCTGTTAGGACTCAAATCCTTTATTGTGAGGGAGCATATTCCCTGAGGCAGTGGTGATGTTCTGTGTTGCAAGCAGTCAACATATCAATATCTATGATGTGCTCAGTGGTGAGAACCATGATCACCAGCATCCAAAATGACTCAAAATACCTGTCCATCGTCACATGTGAACTTGTCTGTCATGGGTCATCAGGTGCCTCTGTCAAACCCCCAGTGTCACCAGCTTACCCTACTCCTGCAAAGGCCTGAGGTATCGTTACTTGGGCACCATAATATAAGAGTCTCATTAAAGTTTGAATTATCTCCTTTTTTCTTTCACCTTGACAGGGTCACAGGGCCACTGTCCCTGGTGGTGTCCTGGATAACTTAGCCCCAGTCTTAACTGTTCTTTTTGAATGGTGTAGGGTTGCAGTACATGCAAGAGGGAGCCTCTTCCTTGTCTGACTCATCAGTCTCACAGTTGGAATTGTCTTCATTGTCTTGTTTGTGTCATAGGGAAGCCTTAGCAATCACAGTCAGGGCAATCATTGTCCTGATCCCCCTATCCTAACACCTGGAATTACCCATCTTTCTAAATTCTGCCAATCTGATGGTTATAAGATGGTATCTCATTCATGTTTCGCTGTTTATAGTGACGCGACATCTTCTTACTCTTGTTAGGCATTTAGACTTTTGCTTAGTGTATTGCCTATTCTTAATCTTCATCCATTTTCTTTTCTGTTTCCATTTTTAAATTTGTTTATGTGCAAGAGTTTATACTCAGTTTTAGACATCCCAAATATATTCTTCTATGTCGTCAACCATCTGTTAATCTTGCCTAAGATGTCCTTTATTGAAAATAAATCTGTAAACTTAATGTAACCAAATGTATCAACTTAGGGAGTTTGTTTTGTGGTATTGTTTAAGACGTTCTTCCACACCTCATGGCCACAAAGATATTCATGCACATTTTCATCCATCAGGTTTGTTTTGCCTTTCACATTTGATTCTTTAATGGATAGAGATTTCATATTTTAGAGTGGGGACCGGCCTGGTGACATAGTGCTTAAGTTTGCACACTCTGCTTTGGTGGCCCAGGGTTCACAGGTTTG